>NW_005841875.1:1086156-1138787 GCF_000455745.1 Alligator sinensis
GGCCACTCGTATGGTTAAGGGCCTGCAGACCAAGCCCTACGAGGAGAGACTAGAGAAACTGGATCTATTCAGCCTCCGCAAGAGAAGGTTGAGAGGCGACCTTGTGGCTGCCTATAAGTTCATCACGGGGGCACAGAAGGGAATTGGTGAGTATTTATTCACCAAGGCGCCCCCGGGGCTACAAGAAATAATGGCCACAAGCTAGCAGAGAGCAGATTTAGATTGGACATTAGGAAAAACTTCTTCACAGTTCGAGTGGCCAAGGTCTGGAACGGGCTCCCAAGGGAGGTGGTGCTCTCCCCTGCCCTGGGGGTCTTCAAGAGGAGCTTGGATGAGTATCTAGCTGGGGTCATCTAGACCCAGCCCTCTTTCCTGCTTATGCAGGGGGTTGGACTCGATGATCTATTGAGGTCCCTTCCGACCCTAACATCTATGAATCTATGAATCTATGACTAAAGTGTATAAACACAATTTAGTAACAAAGCTGGAAAGGAGATAAGTGAACCAGAATAGCTCTCACATGCCTCTCTAGTAACTGCATGCACAAAATGGCTTCCTCAGGTAAAAAAGCAATTTTATTAAGACTTTTTTCTCACTTGGTAACATTTAACAAATTGAATTTTAAACTCCCCTGGAGCTTTTTTCCCGTTGCCAAAGTTCCAGTTGTGAAAGAAATCTCTTCTAATTGAGAGAAAGGGGCAGTTTCCTTTGCTTTGCTTTCTATCTGTGTAGATTTCCAAACTTCATCCTAGTTGTTTGTATTTATCTTAGCCTAGTATTTCTCAGCTTTATAGCCTTTCAGGAAGTTAATGGGTAATGGGAATCTAAAAACTAGGGAAGCAGCTGTGTTGTTGAGCTCCCTAAAGATACCCCGGCACCAAGAAGTATTTATCAGCGCCCATTGCCTAGACCCTATCAAAGATTATAAAATGTTTGGGTTGACGGTGGTCTTTAACTACCAACCCCATGATGAATAGAGGACATGGCTGCTCAGAGGCCCATGAAGACACCAAGGAGGCGCAGAGGATAGAAAGTAGGTCAAACAAATTGCTCCTCAGAAGACATCTTAGGTAAGATACCATAGCTTAGGATCACAACCTCTTGAGAGGACATCTGTGGAACGTCCTAAGGTTTCATGACTTACATTGAAGCTTGCAAACCCTGCTGCAACCCAGACCCGCTCTCATTGCAGAGGGAGTGACTGCTCTAAGCACATCTCTCGCACAACCCCACTGATGCATCTTCTCCCTACTGAAATAGGAAAGTAAAATATGAACACCAGCCTCTCAACACAAACTTTTCTGTTCTTTTCTAAACTTGCTCTGTCACAATCAATTAATTACTTGCTTAAACTCTTCCCTCCACAGCTCTAGAGAAACAATATAGTTTTAAATGCCAAGCGTTGCTTAGAGGCTAAACAATTTCTTTGCCAAGGGGAAAAAAAAAATAATATATATGCTAAGAGGCTGGTAGATTGGAGCTCACCTCTTGTGAATGCTCTCAGTAAGGAAGTTAGGACAAAGAGTATGCTATAACATACCTTCTGCAATTTTGCTCTAATTGAATCCTTCAGCACAAATAATTATGGCACTTTTTTGTGACAGATACTGTTGAAAGTCACTCTTCCTGTGAACTACTGGTTCATTTTGCTCTCTGAAGAATTCCCCGGGAATACAGCTATAGACCTATAGCTTAGGCTAACTCAGGGTAACCTGAATACCAGAATATTCAGTTTTGCGTGCCCTACAAAGTGAAAAAGCAAAAAATGTTCCATCCATTGCATAATGAGAGCCTCCATTCATCATGAGTCACTCATTGTTTTTATAACATACGCCCTCCTAGCAGCAGATCTATGTGGTTTTCCCCAAGCAAGAGGCTTGAATTTAAATAGAATGGAATCCAAGTGGAATGAAACCGGAGTTAAGCAAAATGCTGCAAAAGATGCATCTTCAGTGTGGTTTTCATGTGAATCCGTTCAGGTCCAAATGCCTGTCCAATCTTTTGATACCAACATTGAGAAATTAAGTTTCGTCTGTCAAACCAGACTGTCATTTTGTGTCCTCAAGTTAATTCTGCCTATTCTATGACAAAGCATAAATAATAATGTAAGCCTTATCTGATCAGCTGCAAGTAAGATAAGAAAATGGTAATCTGCTTGTGAAGACTGCGTGAACAGAAAAAGAGGCTCAATTCATCACATAGTTGAGAATCAGTCACTTGGCTTTAGGCATCATATTTAACCAAAGATCTGCAGAGTCCCACCGAAACACCTGGTCCTCTCTTTGGCCTTTCTAATGAGAGACTTGGACCCAAAAGACCATTGGAAACAGAATGACCTATTTTTGTAAAGGTTTTTTGGGGAGATGTGATATCTTTTATTAGACCAGCTGAGTAGTTGGAAAAAAGTTCTTAGCAAGCTTTTGGGTGCAAATACCCTTCTGCAGGCATAGGGAGACTCTGCTATTCTGAGACTCCAAGAAACGAGAGAAGCTAAAGGTATGGCAGGATGTCAGTGAAAATGTAACTAGGTAGAAATTTCTGTATTTCCTATTTTTGTAAAAAAAGTTTGAAACTCTGTTTCAGAGCAGAAGTTACTCCTACCTGTATCTGGCCCAGCATGCCCCCTGCATATGGAAGAATCAAGATGGTTGGACACTCGTGTCTTTATGCAGGGCACCGATGACTTCCTGAGCAACAAAAAGAGGGCTTTTCCATGTTAGTGTACAAACTAACCATTTGTACACTAAATAGAAGCAAGCACTTAGCCCTCAATGAAAGTCCATGGGCAGTTACATGGAGTCCCCCCCACCTTTTACCTTACAGTGGCTTGCTTGTGTGTCCATACTCACCTACAAAGGCACGTGTCTCAAACACAAAGAGGAGCACTTGGCTATATTGTGTGGATCTGTAGGAGAGTGTTGTGGAGGTAAAACACCATCAGATGCTGGCACCCTGGGAGAAATTTCATCTTTTTTTCCCCGTATGTCACATGACAGTTTAAGTGGAGTTATCCTCCTGTTTTTATTCAAATCACCACTCTAAAATTACAAAAGATAAGTACCACCTTTCAGCATGAATAAACTCCAATACAGTCTAAAAATAATTCTGCATTAACTTTTCTGGTTTCAGGCTTCTGCAGAGAGTAAATGGATCTAGCTTTCTATTACACACTTTGCAAAATCAAATGTCAAAAGCCTCAGTAAAATGAAAATTGCATATCCAAGGTGTGAATCTGGCACAAAAGTTATTTACGTTAAAATATTTTTAGAAGTCAGGGTCTCAATCCTAAAGAAAATCCAGCCTTTTGAGATGGCAACGGGCAAATGACAATGGCCTTACAATGGGTAGATGAAATTCCTCTCTCAGAGAGGGATCACTAGGGTTGATATTTGGGATGCAGTTCTCTCACATGAAGTTGAAGAAATGAGTGTGACCACCTATAGAGTTGTTAGCTGTAGCCATGTTGCCCTACAGCCAGAGGCAGGCAAGTTTCTTTGGGTAGATGTGATATCTTTGATTAGAACAACTAAATAGTTGGAAAAAATGTTCTTTGCCAGCTTTTCAGGCATAAACGCCCTCCTTCAGGCATAGGGAGACTCTGCTGGTGTAATGTGTTTAGCTTCTTTACTACCTTGGAGAACACATTACACCAGCAGAGTCTCCTATGCCTGAAGAAGGGCGTTTCTGCCCAAAAGCTTGCAAAGACCATTTTTCCCCAACTATTTAGTTGTTGTAATAAAAGATATCACATCTACCCAAAGAATCATGCCTGCCTGCCACCTGTAGAGTGCAGACCAATACAAAGTGAGCATGGAAAACAGAGCTGATAATCTACAATATGGAGAACTTGTGATTCTGACCAGGTCCTCATGGAAAGCAGCATTAACCTGTTTGCCCCTTTCTATCCTCTTTAAAACCCCCAGGGTGAAGCAAGCAAATTTTGGTACAGGCACATAAATGGAAGACTCCTGCTTGAAATAGAAGTGGACTAGGCTTTGTACCAGCACTAAATTACTACCCTCTAGCACACTACTTCAGCTATTCCCGGCAAGGCTCAGCACCCTATTTGCACCTCATTCACTGGCAATTTACTGCTCACCTATCCCACTGGTACATCTCCTTGGGGAACACAGAAATAAGAGATGAGTGGTGCTTCAGATCTCTTTCTCTGTTAGGGCATCTTGGTGATTTTCCTGGATTGGGGCAGCTTCCTTGCTTGTCTGGTCCCCAGAGGCTTCATTTCACAGTTATAGTGAAAGTGGTCACCACCATAAAATGTTCACCATACGACAATAGCTCTAGTATTGACACATGATTTCTGAGGGCCACCACTGAAGTGGGAAGGCAAACCCACAACACTTCTCATAATCAAATAATCACTTAGAGTTACTTTTTTTTTTATCTCCCCAATTTTTGGAGCCGGTTTTTGCCCCTGAACCACCTTATTATTCTCACGGAGCTTGTCTGCAAAGGGTTTCCAAATGAATTGGAAAGTGGAGATAATAAAAACATTTATTAAAATTGAGTACAGCAGATTAAGGTATATAATTCCTAAAGGAAATACAGGAGAGCCAGCTGTTTTCTATATGCAAGACTGATTTTGACAAATCCCAAGAAGAGCAATGTGGTAAGAAGTAGGCAAAGCGTAAGACAAAAATGAAATCATAAGCACCAAGTAAAGAAAGTTAGGGAATTAATGCAAAGCCTGGCTCCAGTTAATTTGAAACAATATAATTTAAGTCAAAATTATAGTATACAGAATACTGTGAAAAAAATGTAATGTATTAGTAAGCAATCAAAAGGCAAACTTCCCCTGCCCCCCCCCAAAAAAAACACCCAAAACAAAAACTTTTAACCTTAACTCTGCTCTTTTTTGTACAGGTATTCTTTAATTACATAATAATATACTACTTTCAAATAATATTATATCTCACAGTATATTTTTAAGGGGGTAGAATATATTGTTTCAAGTCTAAGAGCACATGAATGTATAATTAAAGACATTATTGTCATACATGTGCACAAGGATTCATAAAGCAAACTTGACCACAGCCACCTGTGATAGCTAGACTCTGCTGACATAATTAACTCTTGGAATAGCTTCTGAAAAGAAGTCATAATTTCATCATTATTTGGAGTCCTAAAGCATTATCACGTCTTTTAAAAGATACGCAATAGGAACACCACCCCCTGGATCAACTCTATCACCTACTTATCAGGGAAAAAAATTCCTCCCAATGCATGAGTCACTAGTTCTCTGGTACATGTTAGCAGGAGATCAGACTAGACAGTTCACAGATTTGCAAGGTTATAAAAGCTGTCTACATACATGCAGAAGAGCTGGGGGGGGGGGGTTAATTAGAGTGGTTCCTAGGCAACCACTCTAATTAAGATGGCTCACCGTTACATGTATTAACCCTGCCCCCCCAACACACACACACACACACACACACACTTCAAAATGGCCATGGGGCACTTTAACTAAAGCTCATTTGACAAGATTTAGTTAAAACGCACCCATAGCCATTTTGAAACATGTGGGGGGGGCTTAATACATGTGATGGTGAGGAGACTTGGTTGCATTCTAATTAAAACATAAACGAGCATGTCTGTAGGCAGCCAAAGAGATCATCATCCAGTCTGACACCAGCTGCTGCATTTCACCAATGGCATGTATAAATTCCATAACCCGTTATTGTGAGTGTGCAAGTGATCAAGACTCTTAAAGCTCTCAGCACTTTTGCAAATGGGTGCCACAACACCCTTTAAAGCCAAATCTCTGAGCCTGTGTTTGACGAATAGTACTGAACAATCTACATCCCAGTCCTCAAGAGAGCTCAGCAACTGCATGTCAGCTCAGATTATCAGTACTCCGCCATGAGAACTGCAGGATAGTGGGCACCTCTGCCAATGTGGCCCACCTAGCTCAGTCTGCTAAGGGCCTGATTCAACTTCTGCTAGCATCAGCGGGAGCTGGTTGGGGCCCTGTGGGAGTTAATGGCAAACACCCATTTGAAAAGCCTGTGAGAGGTTTAGTAAACCTCCCTTAGCTAGAAGGTTGTATGTCATGGTAATGGCTGAAGATATCCAACTTCTGCAACTGCACTTGACCCTATTGATTTTAGAGAAGTATGTTATTTGTCACTTTCTGACCCCAAAAAATGCATCACTTTATCATCCACATTTTCAAAAGTGCACAGAATTGGGCTAATTGTGTCCACTGAGGTTAACTGGAAATCTCTCTGATTTCAATGAGCGCAGAGTTAGGCCAATGCTGAGCTGCTTTAGAAGTATCAAAGCCTTTATAGCCACATGTCACATGGTTGGCTATTGCTTTAACTAAGGCTATTCCCACTGCAAATTTCCTTCCTTCTGGCAATACATTCCTTGTGAGATGATAGCTTAACCATGCAAAGTTTCACATTTAACGGATGCCTCAAATGCTGCATAGCTCTTATCGTACAAAGCACTTTAATTCCCCCAAATAGGTTTCCTGCATCCTCTTCAGCAGTGCGAATGCCTCTAAGAAATTTCCAAAAACAGTCAAAGATTGCCTTATAATGGAGAGCCACTTCCCATCACAGAGCAGCAACGTCTTGTGCCTCAGATAATACTGAATGGGCAATCAGTAAATGTACTGGTTTGCATCTATTGGTGGTTAATCTATAATGCCCTGCTTCTCTCTAACCATGTCTACGCTACAAAGTTTGGGCAGCTGGTACTAGGTGGTGGGGAGATGGAGGGGAAGGAAGGGAAGAGATGTATGCAAAACAACAACTCTACCCCCTGGCTGACAGAACTGTACTGAGAATATACTGAGGACAAAACAATGGATTTTTTGGTATATCTTGGTAGTGTTAGAGTAATGTTGTAGCCGTGATGGTCCAAGCATTGTGCAAGAGGCAAGGATTTCTTAGGGTGATATCTTTTGTTGGACCAACTATATAGTTGGCATAGAGTTAGACAAGCTTCCCAAAACATGACATTCTTCATTAGGTAAATCTTGTCATTTGAGGAGATGGGGTAGCCAAACTGGAAGAAAAACTCTCTCTCAGCATAGCTGCATCTCTATCAGGAGGCTCTGCTGGTACAGCTATAGTCATGGAAGCTGGTCTAGTGTGGACAACCCTTTTGTAAAATCAAGATCCAACTCCACCCTCAGCTTGGATGCAATAACAGGGTTCAATTATTAACCCAAAACATCTCTAAGTTCCAAAGTAACATTTTGCTTTAAAAGCAAAATTTGTCAGGAAGAAACAATTAGCTTTAGACTCAAGTATTTCAAAACACTTAGCCCCATATTTGAGAGGTGTCCGGAAATGAGAGGAGAGAGTCAAGTCTGGGTTTAGGATGCTGCTGCTAAGTCTGGGTGATTGAACAACAAGCCCATTTATTTTATTTTACCAATTTTTTTTGTACAAAATAATCTGGTTTGCTTTAAAAAAAAAAAAATTAAAAATCCCAGTGTTGGATTCCCAAAACTCACAGTGAGGTCTGGAGAGAATTGGACATTGAAGCTCTTTTTCATGATTGGCATGGCACTTTAATTAGAGCTAACCACAACTTTGCCAGCAAAACATTTTTAATTAAAAGACAGAAATTTTGTGAAAGCTGCAGGTGTTCTTTTCCGGAGTCCCTCTATTCATAGAGTCTCTGAAAGATGTGACAAGACATCCTGTTACAATAGTGTTGAAAAGAAAAATGTTACATTTTCATTTAAAAAAATAACTTTCCATCTCAAAAGTGAATGTATTTATATTAAAAAGGGCAAAATGACAAAGGACCAAATACAATATTTAGGAATCATTGAAAGAAAACATTTGATCTTCTGCATTTTTTAAATCAAATTATTGGTTCACATCTTTTGTTTCTGAGATTTTGACATTTTGTCCCATTTTGGGATAGGAAAAAGATTTGAAATCTTTTAAACTCTCAGGGCAGGGAAAAACCATGCCTTACCCAGCCTTACTCCTGATAATGAGGGGAAAATAAAAGGGTTATACGAATTAGTTCTGTGACTCAGAGACAAGGAATGGAGCAAAAGGTAAATCTGTGAAAAGACAAGGTATTGAAACATGTTGCTGGTAGTGATACAACATCTGACAAAATGATTCACAAGGGAAACTATTACAGAAGAGTTCCTCTCTGATCAAGACCTTTCTCGTTGAGATCCGGAGGTGAAGAATTCCCGAGGCTCTGGTAGTCGTGAGCTTGCGGGGAGGTAACAAGAGAAATATTTGTGAGCAAACAAAGAACTAGGTCACAACTCAGCAGGAGAGGAAGACTGTCAAATTAAACTATGAAGATGTGCATTGGAGATCTTTGGAGATTTTTTTTCAGTTATTCTGTTTAGCCATGTGGAATCCATATTTTAAGCAAAGCAAGGTGCAAATAATTCATGGCTCAGCCCAGTGTTTTTAGCTTAGCTGTTCTGAAACAGAAAGGTGATTTTACCTACATAGAACAGGTTCATTTTGTCATACTTTTCTTCCCCAAATGCAAGAATTGGGAGATACTTTATAAAGTACAATATCTTGCAGAACAGGTACTTGTGGCAGGGGGGGCTGGTGCACCAAAGTCAACCTCAACTCCATAGAACAGATGGTGAATTTCAAGCTGTTACCATTCATTTTTTATCTCTATTGTGTTCTATATCGAACACACACATACCCATGTGTGTATGGGAATATGTCTACAAACATCTACATCAGTGATTCTCAACTAGGTTGCCACACCATATTACCACTGCTAGGTAAGCAAACACCTCCCCATGATTCACAAGATAAATCCAGAGATTTCAAATAGGAATCCATGGTGACAAAAACGTTCTGACCTCTCGTGGTCTTTCTGAGTTCTCTGCAGCAGAAATGCTCTTTTATTTTTTCTGTAGTCAAAAAAGAGTGAAAGCTAAGAGTTGGTATTTTCCAAGGGATGCCTTGAGTCTAACAAGAGGTGCTTTAAGTCTAAAAAGGTTGAGAACCATTGATTTACATATAATGCAAGAACAAGGAGCAATGGTTTCAAGCTGCAGCAAGGGAAGGTTACTACATATTAGGAAAAACTTTCTCACTAGAAGGGTAGCAAAACACTGAAACAGGTTACCCAGAGAGGCGGTGCAATCTCCATCCTTGGAGGTTTTTAAGACCTAGCTAGACAAAGCCTTGGCTGGGATGATGGAGTTGAGGGGATGGGTCCTGCTGTGAGCAGGGGGTTGAACTAGGTAACTTCCTGAGGTCCCTTCAAACCCTCATTTTCTCTGATTCTAATGTAACTAATGCTATGGACATGTTCTTTTTTCAAGATCTCTGTATTTAAAGTATATGTTCTTTACAATTATCTGAATAGTTGTTGAAAGAGTTGCTTGCTTAGGGCTGGATTAGGGTTACCATACATCCAGGTTTCCCAGACACATCTTCTCATCTCTGTCCAGGCACTTTTTTTAAATATCACCAAGTGTCCAGGATTTTGCTCTGCCTCTGCTTAGCATTGAAACTTTTCCCAGTGCTTCCCAGTTTGCCATAGCAAATTGCTGCCTGGGGCTGGGGGCAGTGGAGGAGGGCAATTGGAGGCAAGGTCATCATGTGTATCTCACACATGCCCCAGCAGCTGCAGGCTGGTAAGCCTATGGGGGGTGGGGGTTGGAGGGCCAGGGCTGGGGACTGTGGGGGGGTGCCTCCTGGCGCTGGGGAAAGCTGTCTGGGCACCAGGGCTGCAGCAAGATGGGGGAGGCGGAGAGGACATGCCTGCTTCTCCAGCAGGGGAAGGGGGCAGAGGAGCCCTTCAGGGATGGCAGGGAGCTGTGTGGCCCAGCCGACAGCACTGGAACCAGTGCCAGGGACAAAGTAGCCACTGCAGGGCTGGGGGCGCAGGGGGTTGTGGGTCAGGAGTGAGGAGCACCAGCAAGGCTGGAGGTGGGGGGCTGTGGCTTGGGAGTGAGGAGCACCAAGGGAGGCGGGGGGCACAGGTAGGGCCAGGGGGCTGTGAGTTGGGAGTGAAAGGTATCAGCAGGGATTGAGGGGGGGGCAATGGGTTGAGAGTGAGCAGCACCAGCATAATCTGGGGGGGCAGAGTACTATGGGTAAGGAGTGAGGGGCAGCAGCAGGGCTGGGGAGCTATGGCTTGGGAGTGAGGGGCAGGGGCAGGGCACAGGCATATCATTACCTGCCCCCTCCCCCCTGACAGGCGTCCTGTTTTTGGAAACTAGAAATATAGTAACCCTAGTCTGGATCCTAATTACAATCTCAAGAGATCTTTGGCCCCCATTCTCATGTCCGTACCTTGCAACATCTGTTACTTTTATCCCCAATTTACAAATGGGGATCTGCGGTAGGCTTACATAGTGAAACTGGCCCAGAGAGCTATGACAGAATAAGGTTCAGTCACCCAAGTGAGATCCTATTCTATCCCATATAAGTCCCTGACAACTCATGAAACATCCCCTTAGCCTTAAGACTGAATAAAAAAACTGCTGTGAGGAAGTTAAGAACTAATCCATGGTTTGAGTAAACGTGATACATTTTATTAGACCACATGCAACGTAACCAGCTAAATTCAGTTGGTCTAATAAAAGATTAACACATTCACCCAAAGAACCTTGTCTGCCTATGTCCTTAGACCAACGTAGCTACCACCAACATCCCTAAAGCTTAGTTTGTATTAACAGTTTTTCAAGACAAGGTGGAATAAGTTCACACTTGAGGCACTAACAAGTGCAGCAGAATCAGGAGTGTCTGGATACGTTCAGCCAAAATATCATCAGAAATAAGGTATGGAATTTAATGGAAAACAGCCAGCTTTTTCAAAAGAGCATATTGAAAACTTTAGACAACAAAATGCTGTGATTTTCTCTTATTTTTAACAGCACAAAAGTCCTTGAAAAGTCAACAGAGAACAGGCCTCAGAACTCACCAAGAAATGTGTTAGGATTTGCGGTATCAGTGCTCTAAGCCAGCAACACACCTGTACCAGGGAAAGGAATGGCTCAGGCTGGATGTTGACACTTGGCAATGTAGGAAAGATTAAAGTTATGGAAATCAGAGCAGTGGGTTACTTGAATAGTCGAGTGTGATAATATTAAGACAGATAAAGTAATTTATTCCCGAGCAATTGATTACAAAGATAAGAAATCCATCCTGTCGCAGCCGGAAAGGAGGGGTGGCCTTATTTTCTTTCATCTGCACAAGTCTTTGATGGTGTCACTGAGATAGCGTGTGGGTGAATGTGTGGATTTCTGTCTGAGGAACAAGGCACAAGTGAAAGGATTAGCACGGCATCAATCAGTACCTCTTTAATTAGGCTCGCACCTGGGTGTGAAGAGGATGGCCTGCAAGGTGAGGTCCCTCAGAGTGTGGGAACGGTGCATTCGAAGGGGTCAGAGAAAGATGGCACAAAACCTCTTGGCCTTTAAAGAGCTGTGGAAGAGCAATCAATTGGGCAGTAATTCTGCTGACATGTTGGATACATCTGACTCCCCTTTTCTTCCTTTTTAATTACTTGCATAAAAACAGGTTCTTTGTTGCTTAGGAAACCATCAGCTCCGCACACTCATCTGAAGTCCTACCCCAGTTTTTACGGTATCACCTTTGTTCATTACAATGTCTTGAATCAGAGAGGAGAGGCTTCAGGTGGGGAGGCGGCGGCTGTGGGAGGCCCCAGCCATAAGATTCTCAGTCTCAGACAAATAGAAAAGAAAGGACAAATTAAAAGGAAAATTAAGATTCTTTATAGTTGGAGAATTAATTCTCAATAGCGTTATTTTAATCTTCCTCAACAGAGTACTTAGCAGTTCTTCTAGCCTTGGAAGTCTTTTAGTTCCAGCATTTCTCATTATGCCTGTGTCAAAACAGTTCTTGTGTGTGGTTCTGTGAAAGACCAATAGGCTCACAAAAGCTTTTCCAAATACCAGAGGAAAGTCAGCATGTTTAAGCTAGAATTAGGGGGATGATCTATTTGAACTATGTGCATCTATTAGAGGAACCCGTCCACAACTAAAATTCTGAGTGCCCAGTAGATGGCCCTCAGTTTCAATGAATGTACATCGGAGAGCTGTCTTAATAGTCTTGTTGATGTCACGTTAAAGGAAGCCTGGGACTTTGTGGAGATGCTGGGGTGTAAATTAAGAACAAAGACATGCTCCCAGGTGTACGGACAGTTCTAGGTATCCTTCATACAGCTCTCTTGAACTTGACACTTCTCATCCAACTCTCATATTCTGACTGAAAAAGCTACAGATGCACAAAGAACAACCTGCAGCATGTCCTATCGGGTTGTAGGAAGGAAAGCAATATTCAGGAGTTCAGATGCCATGGGAGAGGCATCCTATAACAACCTAGACAGACAAACACTAGGGCTGTACGAAGGAGCACCATTTCATTTAGACTTCCACTTCACCATTTTGATGGGACAGTTTTGTTTCGAGTTTTGTTTCGTTTCGTTTCAAAGCACCGTCCCATTTTGTTTCTTCAAAACTGTTTCACTGTTTCAATGCTGCTTTGATGTTTCGCCCAGAGGCTATAATGGGGAAGCACAGAACTGCCCATAACTTTGTCATTTCTTGCCTGATTTGGATGAAAACAGCAGGGATGGCAACCCCTTCTGAGGGCATGAAGCCTGCCAGCTTTCAAGGAGATAGGTGCAGGGGTTTCTAGGAAACTGCATCTCAAGCTGTTGACAAGCAAAACTCATGCCGTGTGACTGTGTGGGTGTGTTAAGGCACACCCACACTGGCACTGGGGCCTCTACATGACATGGTAGTGTGCCCCAATGAGGCCTTCTCCTCCTCCCCTACAGCCTCAGTCTAGTCTATCACTTTAAATGACAACAGGTGAAATAATAACTTAGTGAGCAGCAGCACAGTAGCACCAGCAACATCTCAGGCAGGCAAACTGTGACAGAACCCTTCTTTCCTCTCCTTCAGGGACTTCTTCTCCAGCATGTGTGTTAAGGTGCACACTCACTGTGTCCTTCCCCCCCCTCCACCCGTTTCTTTCTGTTTGCCTGCAGGCAAGCCCAGCTTCAGCTTTGAAATTTGGAAACATTTTGAAACATTTTGACTGCCCTCGTTTCATCTCGAGGCTATTTTGAAATCCTTTGTTTCATTTCAATTGCACTGTTGCAAACTCAAAACAAGCCAAAACTGCATCAAAATGAAACAGCCAGCAAAATTGCACATAGCCCTAACAAACACCACTTTGTCGAATGTCAATATTGTACTGTCCAGTTCCAGTAAGTTGCCACCCTATCACTGTGGTGTCCAAGTACCATCCAATGAGCCCATAAGCAACTAGAAATGGATCCAGACTAACACTCCAGATGTTAGGAATCTGACCAAGAGCCCAACTCCATGACAGGCCTGTTTCTAAATTTAGCTCAGACAAATTTGCAGGCCTGAACACAGCAAGCTTGTAAAGTAGATACATCAGGTCCTTCTCTAGGTTGTGGTCTCTTACCTTGTGGTACTGCTTTGAGGTTTAATCCTGGATTCTTCTTCATCACTGGGGGGTTTTTTTTAGAAATCACCCAGAGTCAAGGACTCAAACAGGAGTTCTAGTTCCCCCAGGGGACTGAACCACATCATATAATATGAACTGCTTTCACAGCAGAGCAGCCCACTCCAGTTTGTTCTTATGAAAGTATTTCAAGGGCACAGCTCTCCGTAATCATTTCCCACCCCTCCTAAATCTCTTTCAAAATAGCCCTATGGTCAACATCCTTCAGATACACTAGTATTGTAAACATAGGAATGGCCATACTGGACCAGATAGGGGTCTATTTTGTCCATCAACCTTTCCCCTACAATGAACCAGATGTTTTCAAGGCCTGGCAACCTCACCTAGAAAAAGTTTATTCCTAATAAACGTTGCCCTCAGCCCTAACGCATGAGTGTGTATATCCTTTTTCACCAGCAGCATTACATAGCAACAAAGCCTTCTGCATGGGGTAAGTTAATGTTCTATTAAGACTTTTAAGAAGCAAAATGACAGATAGAGTAGGACTAATTTGCCTTACGTGTCTTGTTTCAAAATGTGTCAAAACCATGCACAGAGTTGTACAAGCCTGACAAGCACCTCAGGAGTTGTACAGACATGTAGAAAGATCCAAAACATAATTCTATTAGAATAGAGCGGTGTGATAAGCTTCAAGGGAAAGAAATAGCTTAAGGTAGCTCAGAATTACTTCAGGATCTAATTGGCAGAAGTAATTAGCAATACTATTTGGGGGCCAGGCAATTATTTCTTTAATGAAGCAAAAGGAGCTGAAAGGCATGTAGAAGTGAAGGCTAGAACAGCACAGGAGAATATCGGTACAGATCCAGATACGTGTTCTTGTTGAAACTGCCACAAAACTACCAAGGATACCTGTGGGGTGTATTGCAGGAGTAGCTGAGCACTTCACAGTTTTTAATGTATCCATCCTCATAATAGCTCTGCAAGGGAGGGCAAAGGGGGCTAGATTCACAAAGGTGTACAGGTATTTACCTCCCATTGATGTCAATACCTCAAAGGCATTTAGATATACAGGCAGAAAGAATAGAATGCAGTAAAATACAGAGATACCTGAACTAGCTTTAAACCAGTTACTTTGGGTACATCTACATGTACAATTAATGTTCCTGAATTTTCTGTGCAGAAAATTCAAGTGGCCTCTGGCTGCTTTACTACTCCAGCCAGGAGGAGCACAGACTGTCTGCAGATGCTTCCTCTGGTAGAAACAGTAACATAAATCATAAGCCCCTGGGCTGTAACATAAACAACACTTGAAGCACCCCTCTGTCCCTTTAAGAGGGCAAACATTTACCCCAATATAGCATGCCTCCCTGTTCCTGTAAGCAGCACACAGTCAGCCCAGTGTGAACGACTGGTGCCTCGGGGACTGCCCGGTGGGGGCAGCGGGGTGGTGAGTGGCAAGCAGAGACTGCCCACAGATGCCGGTGACCATGTTGACTACTGGGGTGGGGGTTGGCGAGTGGGGACTGCCTGCAGATGCCAGTAGCTGCGTCAACAGCAAGGGGAGGGCAGGTAGCGAGCAGTGACTGCCCACAGAAGCTGGTAGCTTTGGCAGTGACCAATCTCAGGGGGGGCACATGCCCCGCTGTATCCCCCTACATGTCGTCTATGCAGCCCAGCATCCTTGGGTGGCTTTCCTGGGCAGGAGCTCCTTCCCCTGCAGCAGCCAGGGAGAGACTCCTGTGCTAGCCCCAGCCTTGGGCTTATATGCTCCCAGGGCCCTGCCTACATCCGGTCAACTGACTGCTTGCAGGCATCTGCTGACTGCCTCATTTTGCCCTCTTGCCCTGGCAGCTACTGCACCATGCCTGCCCTGCAGTGCTCCCTGGCTGGGCTGCCTTTATCTTACATTGCCCCACTAGAACCATCTCCAAAATATCTGAGGAAAAAAATGTCCTAATGAAAACCTCCCCTGATCAGTGGACTATATTAGCTGAAGCAACCCTAGAAATGCTTGCATTTCCCCCTTCCTTTCCATGTCTCAGGTGGGCATCAATACTAAAGAGCCTGTTCAGAATGAAACAGCAGTCTTATAAACCTTTCCAGAAGTGTCAGGGTTTTCACATTTTCAAGAGTATGGAGCTAACTAAGCACTATTACCTCTTACTTTAACAGAGCCAACTTAAAAAATATGGAAGGACTTATTTTTCAGAGGTGGGTTCTGAAGCCATTTGAATCATCTCATGAGGTATCCTGAGCATTGGTGCGATTCCTCTGCATCTGTTTAAGGAATGGAGTACAAATACCACGTCATGGTAGGATAGGAGCAGAACGGCCTAGTCCTGTTCTTTCTGAAATCAGTGGCACGACTCTAATTGGATTCAGTGAGAGGAGGAGTGAATCCATTAGTACATACCCTTGTAAAACACAGAGTACCAAGCTTGCAGAGCCATGGTTTGCCCCCAGGTTATGAATCATAAGACTGGCAAGGATGGTTCCATGTAATCAAACTGAAAAAGGAATGATCTAGTCTTGGTTTATGTTCTAGAAAGTCCACACAAAAAAGAAGGATTAAATAAGAACATCATGACAAACTTTTCTGACTCCTCATTAATTTTCACACTTTAAGATCGGAGGGCATTTTGCCTATTACAGTGCCTAGAAAAGTCCCTGTTAAACCAATCTGTCTGGGGTCTTTTAAGCCTCACGTGACCTTTTTTTTTTATCCTTCCCTTGTCAGCAACAGCAATATAAATTGTTGTGCAGCAACAGAAGAAATCAATGTCTTTATCTCAAAGCTGCGTTCATTAGCTAGTCACAGCTTGTCCTGACAATCCATCAGAACAGACACTCGTCCACTACCCAGAGTGGATGGTGGACGTACACTTCATCAACCGACTTCCTGATTGATCGCTGTGGATGTTTAAATAAATAAGCCCTTTTCATTTCCAAACAACAGCATGCAAAGCAGATTATCTGTTCTGAACTGCCTCATAAATACTGAATATCCGAGACCAAAGTCAACCACATGAGCTGCATGACACTTTACTGGTGAACTATCAGAACTACAGGCTCAATTGGGATAATAATAATAATAATAATAATTTATTGTGTAATAATAATTTTCCCTTGAATACTTTTGAGGTTCTTGACTGCTCAGAAATTAATTCCCAGCAAAGTGAACAGGAGATCATCCTAAAACACCATTATAGTTTTCCAATGAAACAAAAAAAAATGACATGACAATTCTTAGCTTGATTTGTGTGAAAAGGAATTAATGGAATTTTCTCAGGTTGATCTCTTGAAGAACAAACTTTTATAACCTTATTAAAATGGACAAAGAATGATCATTTAAGTATATGGCCCGTGAAGGTTAGGGAAAACAAATCAACATACTATACATGGTATGTCTTACTCCCCTAATTTATTAGGAACTTCAATTTAAGAGGTTTTTCTGGCTGACATAACACTTTAAAGTTAAATGGGTATTTATAATTAGTGAATCATTTTATATAGTCTACAGGGAGAAACACATTTTAGGATGACGACAACCTTTTCCTTTACACAACCTATTTAAAAGTTTAGAGATGGGATACTTGATAGCTATAGTTCAGTTATTCTACTATTAACCAAAGTTAATAGTCCCATGGCTGGCAGTTCTCAGAGATAGTGCAGGGTTTTTCTATTATATGGTAAGAATTTTAATAACAGTGCAGTGCTGTATTCCCCAGAAGCATAGGCTCAAAAATTATTATTATTAAAAACTGAAAATTATTTGCCTAAAAATAACAAAATGTTTCTTCTTACTAAGAGACATTACTTTACTTGCTGCACAGCCCCCAAAGAGCCTACAGTATACTTTTACTCTTTTTCTTTTCATCAGAGTTTAAAGTCAGATGGAATTTTACTAAGCAGGGGCATTAATGGCAAATATTTCAAGGGGCTGAGAGGGCTGAAGAAGTCTATTTAGCCTGGCATGATATTTCATACAGTGTGATTTCATACAATTTTCAGTTTATGACCACTAATATAAATGTGAATGGGCTAATGACATTATCTTAATATCACTCATTCTGCTTTTGGGATTCATTTCCATGATAAAGTTCCAGCATGAAATTGAATGCAGAATGAATGTGCTCCATGAAAGGACAGACGTTCAAGAAGTGATAAGATTTTAGATTATTGTAGCAATCACTATTGCATGTTCATAGATTTTCCTTCGACTTAAATGCAGTCAATTAACATATATTTCATGCCACCGCTGCCAAGAGCATTTTATAATGTCTTTTTTTTAGCTGGTGGCCAGTGAATATGTGCATAATCACAACCACTATAGTAGATGAACCAATGGATTGGCCTCTCAAAATGTGCCAGCCCATTTACGTTGAAATGTCTCATGCTAGCTGAATATCGACACTTTGTTACGTGCATGATGTGGAACTGGAAGAGCTGAACTTCCTCAGCTTCCATATCACTACCTCCTGGAGGCTTTTATTTGAAAAAACAAACAAACCATCAATTCTTTTTTCTTAAAAAAAAAAAAAAAAAAAAAAAATCAGTGAAAATCTTCTGCCCATTCTGTTTAGATCTCTTTTAGATATTGTGCTTCATTTTGGCATCTTGAAATTCAGTGCTCGGAAGAACTGAGATTGTTTTGTCTGAGGAAGAAAAGACTAAGGGGGAATTTTAACATTCTTCAAATACAAACAGGCGTGTTATAATGGCAACGCATCGTTTTCAGCGTCCACAAAGGATGAGAGAAAAATGCAAATGGCTGAAATTGGAAAAAGGGAAATTTAGGTTAAAAATGAGGAAGAAGTTTCTAGCCAGGAAGGTGATTAGGCATTGCAGCAGGATACCGAGAGAGGGTGTGGAATCCCCATCGCTGTATGTTTTTAAGCACAGGTTAGACAAGCATCTGTCTGGGATGGTTTAAACAGGAATGATCCTACCCTGAGTAAGTCCTGGACTAGATGACTCCTATAGTCCCATCCAGCCCTGTTTTACTATCACTCTAGGAGTTCCTTAGCTCTTAAACCTTAACTCTATTCATGCTTTAAAAGACCAAAGTAACCTTGCCTTCCACGTGTGTGGGATGCTGCTACTTCTCAGAAATCCTCTTTTAATGATATGCAAGACTCATCTCCAACACTGAAAATATATCTTTAAGGAAAAAAAAAAAAGACACAGATATATTTAATTTGTTTGGATCTGAAGCCTAGCAGATGATGAATTGTTTTATAATTTCTCATTTATCTTCACCAAGCAACAGACAAACAATTAAACTTGGGATATCTTCCTTTAGCCTGCAGAAGATTCATAGATGCTAGGGTCGGAAGGGACCTCAACAGATCATCGAGTCTGACCCCCTGCATAAGCAGGAAAGTGCTGGGTCTAGATGGCCCCAGCTAGATACTCATCTAACCTCCTCTTGAAGACCCCCAGGGTAGGGGAGAGCACCACCTCCCTTGGGACCCCGTTCCAGACCTTGGCCACTCGAACTGTGAAGAAGTTCTTCCTAATGTCCAATCTAAATCTGCTCTCTGCTAGCTTGTGGCCATTATTTCTTGTAACCCCCGGGGGCACCTTGGTGAATAAATACTCACCAATTCCCTTCTGTGCCCCCGTGATGAACTTATAGGCAGCCACAAGGTCGCCTCTCAACCTTCTCTTGCAGAGGCTGAATAGATCCAGTTTCTCTAGTCTCTCCTCGTAGGGCTTGGTCTGTAGGCCCTTAACCATATGAGTGGCCCTTCTCTGAACCCTTTCCAGGTTATCCGCATCCTTCTTGAAGTGCGGCGCCCAGAATTGCACGCAGTACTCCAACTGCGGTCTGACCAGCGCCCGATAGAGGGGAAGTATCACCTCCTTGGACCTATTCGTCATGCATCTGCTGATGCACGATAATGTGCCATTGGCTTTTTTGATGGCTTCGTCACACTGCCGACTCATATTCATCTTGGAGTCCACTAGGACTCCAAGATCCCTTTCCACTTCCGTGCCACCCAGCAGGTCATTCCCTAGGCTGTAGGTGTAGGAAGAATATCATGTTCAATTTTTCTCCTCATTTTTCTCCAATCATAGATAAAAAATAGGCCTTAAGTGGTTACCAAGCCCATATAACATTTTGTAATCTCTCTCAAATAAGGTTTATCTTAAACTTCTCTCAGACTAAATAGACAACCCTGCCTCTCCTTGATTAGATTTACTGCTGCTGTCACCTAGATATAGATAGTATCCAAAAATTGGCATCTTTCATACCTAACACTGTCACCTGGCATGTGCCTGTCCTACAAATGTGTTTCTCTCATGGTGATAGTCAATAGTAAGCAGCTGACTGCAGGCGTTTGGTTTTGGGGGATATTTTAACTTTTTCAAATGGAAAAGCTTCTGTGCCATTTCCAGTACTGAGTTTGTTAGTATTGAAAATTTTAAAGAATTTGCTAAATAGTCAAGACATGTTCTTCTATAAGAATGGGGATTCTTGCTTTGGTAGAAGGCTTGCAGCCGTGACCCTGTCTCTAAGGGGAGAGAAGAGAAATACACATCTCACATACGTGTGCGCACACACACTCACAGGCAATCACTCAATCACTCAATGCAGCAATGATTAAGATCCTAGATCAGGTGTCCTCAGCCTGGGTTTGGGCCTCTACCAGACCTTTAGATGCTGAATATTAAGCAACATCATTGAGTTGTCATGTGTTCACAGGTCACACAACATTGTTTTTGCTTCTTGATTGGATGGCCATAATGCCTGTAATTAGGGGCATTATGAAGAGCCCCCATTTCTTTGAATCTCCTTCCTGGGGAAGTAGCAGCTTAAGGAAAAGCCAAATAACCAGATTAAGGAATGATAAAAAATGTTTAACCCTTTCCTTTCTGGACTAGATACGGTTTGTTTGAGGCATCCTCTATAAGAAAAACTAGGCTAGTGTCAGTGTCATAGGTAAGGTGAAGAAGCTTATTTTCTTTTCATTCCCCTCACAGTATGTAGAGGACCATTTGGTGAGATCCCACCTGGGTTGTTCGATTATCTTCACACTCAAGTTTCATCAAAGGAACCACGTCAGAATATACCGCTGAGGTCCAAGGACCAGAGCATTCAGCTTTCCCATTCATTTAACTCACATCAATGCTCACAGATACTGAGATCACATGAATGTTTGCCACAAACAAATGCAAGGAGGAAAGCCAGTATGACCAGAGAGGATTCATCCCTCCATTCAAGCAAAGGTCTGCAGAATTTGTTTTATGTTGCATGCAACCAGTTTGCCCATCCAGTTCAACATGCTGTATGTGGCAGACTTAATCTCTCTGTCATTCCCACAGATGTCTGACATAATGGGCTTCCTTTTTCATGTCCTTGTAACAAGGTACTTAGAGTTTGCAGGGGTGCAGGTTCATTGGAATCTAACCGGGCCATACTCTGAGCACTTCTACTATCCCCTTGAACCTGCAACCTCTGGGCTGCATCATTAGCACCTACACCATCCCAGATGCCATGAAATCTGCTTTCCGATAGGAACACTTGGGTTCAAAACCACCATTTAAGAAGTGAATCCTCCTTAACCTATATGTGACAATGCACCTGTAGCATCAGGCTGTCAGTGTCTTAGTAGTCCACCATGCTGAGAGTTCATCAGCCGCCTGCCCTGTTCCAGTCCCATCACACTGGATCTAGGTATTTTTAGCTCCTTGGGGTTTTCATCTTGTCTGTCTCTTGCTATGCCTACAGACTTCATTGATAGGGTGCCAGCCTCACCCTTCACAGCACAGTAGTTTAGGCACACCTGTTCTCAGACCTGCCGTGTTTTGGGCACCCTGATTCCAAAAGTCACTCTTCGCTTTAGCTACCGCAGCAAACACACAGCCCTAAACCAAGCAACAAGTACCTACATGCCCTTTCCTGCTTCAGTTTCCTCACCACTTTCTAAAGAGCTTTGGGCTTAGGTTAGAGGAAGCTAAGGAGTCTAAGACTCTTTTCTCTCCACCTGGTTTCCTCCATATAATTTCTCCTCCCGAATGTACATGTAGTTTTGCAACCGGTTTCTTTCTACACACTCCCTCTCAAATGCTGGTGGGAAACTTTCTAATCTCCACTCACCAGGGCCAGACACAGGCATGGGCAAACCGGGTAGCTGCTGGGGATCCGGACAAAAAGGGGACCTGAAAATGGTAATTTTTGTATTATCATCATCATTATCTCTGGTGAAGGGGGGCTGATACTAGAAGTTTGCCCAGGGCCGCCAAGAGTCTAAGTACAGTGCTGCCACTTACCTTTGTTGGGCGATCTCTTCAGCTTCATTAAGCTAGCAAGTCCTCCATGGATGAATCATAGTTTAGTAAGCACTGCCCTAGAGTTCAGACCAGGGCAGGGGGTTGGATTCGATGACCTACTGAGGTCCCTTCCAACCCTAACATCTCTGAATCTGTAACATCTAAAACAGCTTGCCCAAAAGCCAGCTCTTAGTGAGGGTGTCTTTGGGAATAGACAGTCATTGAGGTTAAGTGCCTTACCATTGTTTGCCTCGAGACACCTCCGCCTGGAATTTCGGTCCAGAATGCAGATGTAAAGAGAGAAAGCAGGATTCCCTGTTCCAAGACGAAGCTTGCAGCCTGACAGAAAGTCCTGGAAGGTCCTCTTTACCAAGCAGAATCCATAAGATGTGCATAAATTCTACAAATTGCTGCACTTTCCTATAACAATGCAAAAGATCTGACCACCAGAAGGATGGGATAAACAACCAGGAAGTCCCAGAAGAAAGGCAGGCATTTTTGATGCACAAATCCTGTGTTGATTTGTAAAGCTTTACCTACATACTCATCATGTTCCCAACTTCCTAATGCTGGCACACTAGGATGAAAAATCTGGGACAGTAGGAAAGGAAATTATCATGTATTGTCTCAAATGATAACGGCCAGGTGAGCAAAATGTTTCAGTCCCTACTTCCCTAGTGATCTGAATTCCCAACAATGAACCAAGCACGTATCCTATAATTATGATGAATACTTGAAAGTGTAAGTAAAGAAGCGTTCCATTTAGGCTAGGCAGCTTTTGTGCAATAGTACAGGAAAGAGAATCTCTATTTTTGTCTGAAAAGGAACATGATGGGGAGAAAAATTAATCTGAATGCTTGTACACATACCCGTGCTGACACCAAACTCCTTTCCCAGCTATGTGATATGTTAAAGGTAACTTTAGCACTGTCCTGAATTAGCTGCTATATGATTTGGGGATCAGCTGGGAAGGGGTCTGCAGGGTCCGAGAGGCTGATGGGATGAATCAGGAAGGTGGGAGAAGATGTGGGGTGAGAGGGCTTGGGGAACAGCATGGGGTCTGGGATCTGTAGCGTCTGGGTCCAAGGGTGTTAGTGTGAGGTGGATTTCCTTCACCTGCTCAGCTGCAAAGTTCCCAGTTTTCCCAGCCCCTCAACTGTCAGGGGAAGAGGCTTGCCGTGTCTCAGGCTGCAGCAGTAGAGTGCAGCCCCAGTCACAGAATGTCTTCCTGCAGAAGCAGGAAGTACTTGCAAGCAATGCATGCTGGGAAGCTGGAGGGTACCATAGCAGCTGTAATTGATTGGGAAATGTATGCAAGTGTTTACTGAAATGCACAAACCCCAATCGATTAACAACTCAACCTTGATCAATGTGGCAGTGAATTCTACCACATCAGCCATTTTAGAGGGTTGAAGTGCTTTGAATGCCTGCACATGCTGCATTTCAATTGCAATGAATTCCGCCAGATTAAATGTTACCCTTGTACATGCCAGAAGGGACTGCATTCAAATGCAACACTTAACAGTGAGGAACAGCATATCTTTCACTGCTTTCTTCATTGACATTATAGGATCATAGGAAAGTCACACTGGAAGGGTCACCTCCAGTCCAGCCCCCTGCTCAAGGCAGGATCATCCATAACTAAACCATCCCAGTCAAGTGTCTGTTCTACCTGCTCTTGAAAATTTCTCTAGATAACTTGTGTGGAGGAATCACCCCATCCAGTCTGCCTCTGCTGTGAGCAGGCAGCCCCCCTTCTGTTTCATTTGACACTAAGCTGTGACCTGGGCTGGAGATAGTCCTGAGAGATGGGGGGCCTGCTCCCATTGTCTGGGTTTCCCCACCATTGCAGGTCATGTGACTAGTTCCCTCACCTGGAAAGGTGATGTCATTAGGAAGCACTGGGCAGTACCTAATGGGGCTGCATCTGGTGGGAACTTTATGATGAGGTCACGACAGAGGTATAAAAGGGTCCCCGTGAGGAAAAGGAAAGAGAGCCATATTGAGGAATATAGAGTAAGCACATGGTCTTTGGAGCTCTTCAAGGCTCCAGATGAACATGTGAGCAACTTCCCTGAAACTTAACTAGGAAGATAGCTTACTGTAATATAGAAGCATTTCAAACAGCTACTATGCTGGCACTGTTTGCTCTGGGTTATTCTGCGATACTTCTCGCACCTGTACCCTTCCCCAAGCCTACCCTCTTTAACCGATAAAGCTCTCCACTGTAAGAAGTGTGGTGGACTAGCTGAGAGAGGGATTGGGTACTCCTTTGTGCCCCCTAAGGGAGGCTACTTTCTGTGCTTCAGGCTAAAGGAAGCACCCCAAGTTCTCACAGTGGGTCAAGCACCTTTAGGGTCTACAGGGCCCGTGTACCCCAGGAGGCACAGGGCTTGAATACAGACCAGACCCTGGGTGGTTACAGCGGTACCCCAGGCTTGCGGGTGTGCTCCAGAAGTGGGGTTAGCCAGACGTGAGGCGCCCCAGAGAGGCACTTGGAGCTTGACAGGTGGTCGGGCAGAGTGAGGTGGGTGGCTCAGCACAGGAGCACCCCCTACTGGGCTGCCACAACTTATTCCAATGTTAGCCACCCTCAGAGTCAGAAAGTTCCTCCTAATTTCCAACCTGCACTTATTCTGCTGCAGCTTGCAACCATTGCCCCTAGTCCCATCCCCTTTGGTCACAGAGAAAAGCCCATCTCCATCCTCTCTAGAATCACTCTTTAGATATTCAAAGGCTGTTATCAACCCCCCCCCCCACGCCCCCAGTCTTCTCTTTTCCAAACTAAATAACCCTAGCTCTTTCAGCCTTTCCTCAGAAATCTTGCTTCCCAGGCTCCTAGTTACTTTTATCACTCTGCACCCAACTCTCTCAAATCTACTCACTTTCTTTTTTAAATGAGGGGCCCAAAACAGGACACAGTACTCCAGGTGAGGCCTCAACAGTGCTGAATAGAGGGAAGAAACATTTCTTTTGATTTGAAAGAGATCGTCCTATTCATACCACCCAGTGTGTTGACTTTTTAAACTGCAGCTATTTTCCATAGCTTTGGAGTCAAATACTAGGATCGTAAAAATTGCGTATGGCAGATTAGACCAAAGACCCATCTAGATCAGGTACCCCATTTTTGACCATTACTAGATGCTTCCAAGGGAGGTAGAAGAAATCCTATAAAGGACAAAGAAAGGAAATCCTATAAAGGACAAAGTAGAGGCAGTTTCATAGATTCATAGATTGTAGAGTCGAAAGGGACCCCGAAGGATCATTGTGTCTGACCCCCTGCCCCAGGCAGGAAAAGGACCAATGTCAGACAACCCCAACCAGGTGCCTATCTAGTCTCCTCTTGAAGACCTTCAAGTTAGGTGATAGTACCACCTCTCTTTTCTGCCTAATTCCTGGTATATGATCCAAAGCATAGTGGTAAAAGTATAAAGGTGCATAACCTATCAACTTCACCTCCAAAATGTAACTGTTTTACACAACCATACCCCCACGTAAATGTGTTGCACGTGGGGAGTCACTATTGGGGAGAAAATAAGGAAGTTCAATATATAGCTGGTCCCTGGACAAAATATTTCCACTACAAAACACCTCTCTCTGCTAAGGGTCAAACTCAGTGTGGTTCAAAAGCTCCATGCAAGACTCTGTCATCAACCAGCTTCTGTAGCTGTGGAGAGGGAGATGTGGGAGGGAAGCATCCCACCTTGAAGCAGAAATAGAATAGGCAGTACGCAGCGCACTAACTTAAATATCCTCCCCACTTCATCATAGAGGAGTAAAGCCAGAAGGGACCTCAAGAGATCATCTAGCCCAGCTGCAGATAGACCCTCTGACCTCGGTGTTATTAGTACCACACTCTAACCAACTGAGCTAATGGCCACTTACTTCTGCCTGGGCTGGGGAGAAGCAGGGGATCTTCATTATTAATCGCAGGAACGCAGGGCTCCTCCAGTATTTTCTTGCATCTTTTGCCCTTCTACTTCAGAGAAATTGTTCAATTGGACCCAGGGGATCTTTGCAGATATGGAGAAAGGGAAAAGATTGATGAGGTCATGGGACTACTGCAGTGGGTCAAACTTCATTCCTGATGGAATATGCTAAAATCTTCCCGACTAGGTGATCACATTTTGAAGGAAAATTGCAAAACATCTGAGACATCAGCAGTGAAGACATGTCCAGTGAAGGTGATGCTAGAGCCAAGTTCTAAGTACCACATGCCAAATATTACATTGACAATGAATTTCTATCTTCTAATCTCATATTTAGGTCACCATGTTAAGCATCTATAAATATAGGCACTTAAATCAAAGTGGGCCCCTAATCAGACAAAACTGGTGCTAGATGCCTCATCTTAGGCACCTACATTAGAAAATGTAGGCCATGAAGTTTGAAAGTAAATGCTGATGTCTGGAAAACAGAGTGATTCTTATGAGAAAAAATGTGAGTATTTTCTAGTTTTCTTTCCTTTATGGCATTTTGAAGCTTTAAGGCAGCTTTTATTGTGCTACAAGATTACAGCATATGATTTCTTAGATTTTAGTCTGCTAATAGAAACAATTCCCCTGGACTGCAGTTTGCTCTTAAGAGCAGAAGGATTGTAATACAGATTGTAAATGGTTACATTACTGAAAAATATTAGGTCTCTTTCCTCTTTAATTTCCCTCAGCTGATATTTATCTTGGTGGGGGTTGGATAAGCACGTAAGGGATGGATCATGTATTATTTACCACTCTGTCACAATAGGACCATACCCAAAATGATTGTTACCCACCGTGATCATGTCCTGTTTATGTATAATGTGGTTGAATGATTGCTAAAGCAAATATTATTACTCTGTCAGACTGTACAGCACTCAGCCAGCCCTTGGTGTGGTGCACAAATAACAAACAACAAACAACAACAGTAGCTAATTTCTTAATCTGTGAAAACTTTATTTCAGTATTTATTTAATACCAGGGCAAGACTAGACCAGGAGCCAGAAGACTTGGGTTCTTGTCTCTGAACTGGCACCGAGACAGCCGGGTGCTGGGCAAATTGCTTAGGGCCAGATCTTTGAGGCCCTTGATCCCACTGATGAACTGCTACTTATATGAGTGGCCCCACTGATTTTTGAATGGATGACCTGTGTAGGTATCTGCTTACCAAAAGGAGTAGGGAGTCTGAAATCCAGTCCCTCAGAGCTGCCTCTGTCATCTGAATCATGCTAGGAAGCAACACGTGTGAAAGTCATGTCTGTGCCTTGCTGCAGGATAAATAGCCCAGTCACAAATTGCTATCTCGTCCTCTGCTACTGATCTGGGCAGAGAGAAGTAGGTGGGTAGGGGAGCTTTTTTACTTTAAGGACAGGTGGGGAGTCAAGTTCTGGGTCATCGTTGGCAATCTATCAATTCAAGGATGATCATGACCATGGCTCATTGATGGGTCTTGTGGCAACATAAAATTTCAATCATTGAGCCACAGACCTGTCTGCAGAAGTTGCAGGTTTTTCTGCAGAGGAGGGTAGGCTGCAGGCTGGGATTCTTCTCCTCCTTCCTCTGCTCTAAGGGCAAGATGCTTTACCTCGAAATGGGATGCTGCTTAGTTGAGGTTGCAGCACCATTGGAGTCAGTTGGCGGTTGGCGCCTCCCAACTTTTGAAGCTGGCATCCATTTTCTTGAGGTAGACCTTCAATGTGTCCTTGTAGCATTTCCTCTGGCCACTACAGGATCTCAGGCCATTACTAAATTGGAAGTAGGTCAGGTTTAGGGTAGATCAGACAGGCAGGTACAACTTCTCACAACCTGGCATGGACATGTAGGCCTAGTCACAAACTTACCCTTAATCTCCTGTATCCTTGTTTCCCCAGTTATTTAAATTGGGTCAGTGTTACTTATTCTTCAGAAAATGCTTTGAATTTTACAGATAAAGAATAAAGATGTGTAGTGCTCCTTTATGTCAAGGAGCACTACACATCCTCTGCCAGCAGTATGGGGTCAGGGGAAGGGCGAGCTGAAGTGCTCTGGGTCAAGATCCAGGGGGGGCAAGGCGAGAGGGATTTGACGGTGGGGGTCTATTACAGACCCCCCAATCAGGAGGAGGAGCTGGACAGGGAATTTTCAGGCCAGCTTGCGGAGACACTAAAAGCAAGGGATGTAGTTGTCATGGGCGATTTTAATTACCCGGACATATGCTGGGAGGAGCAGTCAGCCGGGACGGACCGCTCCAGGAAGTTCTTGGCCGAGTTGCAGGACCTCCACTTGATTCAGGAGGTGCACAGTCCCACCAGAGGAGATGCCCTGCTGGACCTGGTCCTGGCCGCAGGCGACGACCTGGTAAGAGGCCTCCAGGTTCTTGACCACCTGGGCAATAGTGATCATCGCGTGCTGGAATTCACCATCCAGCGTAGAGTGTCAAGGGCCCGCAGCAAGGTGGTGGCCCTAGACTTCAGGAGGGCCAACTTCAGTGAGATGAGGAGATTAGTGGGAGAGGAACTGGGGTCCTTGAGGGCAGAGGAACTCAGCGTCCAAGAGGAGTGGTCGTTCCTTAAGGAAACGATACTCGGGGCCCAAGGGGTGTCCATCCCGACAAGAAGCAAGGCGGGCAGGAGTGTCCAAAAGCCCCCCTGGCTCACCAAGGGTGTCCGGGAATGCCTGCTTGCCAAAAGGGTGGCGTACGCCCGGTGGAAGGGGGGTGTAATCTCCAAAGAGGAGTATACCTCCTCTGCTCGGGCCTGCAGGCGGGCTGTTAGGAAGGCCAAGGCGGAGATAGAGCTCGGATTAGCGTCCAGGATTAAGGATAACAAAAAGTCCTTTTTCAAATATATTGGGAGGATGAAGAAGGCGCCGGGTAATGTGGGGCCCCTGCAGGATATGCGGGGCAATCTGGTGGTTGCGTCAGAGGATAAAGCGGACCTCTTTAACCAATTCTTCACCTCCGTTTTCTTGTGCAGGGACCGGGACTTCCCTGCTGTGATAGAAGCCGGACGCGAGGGGATCGCCTTCAGACCTCAGGTTGGGGAGGACCGGGTTAGAGAGCTTCTGGAGGGGCTGGACGCGTTCAAGTCAGCGGGTCCGGATGCTCTCCACCCCAGGGTGCTGAGGGAGCTGGCTGGGGTTATTGCAGGGCCCCTGGCACGGCTCTACGAGCGATCGTGGTGCTTGGGCCAGGTGCCAGACGATTGGAAGGTAGCTAATGTGGTCCCCATCTTCAAAAAAGGGAAAAGGGAGGACCCGGGCAATTATAGGCCCGTCAGTCTTACCTCAATCCTGGGGAAGCTCTTTGAGAAGATCATCAAGGAGCACATTTGTGATGGGCCGGCATCCGAGATGATGCTCAGGGGCAATCAGCATGGATTTATTAGGGGGAGATCATGTCAGACCAACCTGATTGCCTTTTATGATCAGGTCACAAAGGCCATGGATGCAGGTGTCGCGGTGGATGTAGTCTTTCTGGACTTCAGCAAGGCCTTTGACACCGTCTCTCACCCCATCCTAATTAGTAAACTAGGCGACTGTGGCATAGATGCCTACACGGTCAGATGGATTGCAGATTGGCTGAAGGGTCGCACTCAGAGGGTGGTGGTGGATGGATCATATTCGACTTGGGGGGAGGTGGGTAGTGGAGTCCCTCAGGGCTCGGTCCTGGGCCCTGCGCTGTTCAATGTCTTCATCAGCGATCTTGATGTTGGGGTGGAGAGCAACCTGTTTAAATTCGCTGATGACACCAAAATTTGGGGGGAGGTGAGCACGCTAGCAGGGAGAGAGAGATTGCAGAAGGATCTGGATAGGTTACAGGGGTGGGCAGACAGGAACAGGATGCGTTTCAATACGGACAAGTGCAGGGTGCTGCACTTGGGTAGTAGGAACCAGCAGCACACTTATAAGATGGGGAGCTCCCTACTTGAGAGCACGGAGGCGGAAAGGGATCTTGGTGTCATTATTGACTCCAAGATGAACATGGGCCGACAATGCGAGGTCATGGTTGGCAGGGCTAACCGGACCTTGTCGTGCATCCACAGGTGCATCTCGAGTAGAGCCAGGGAGGTGATCCTCCCCCTCTATGCGACGCTGGTCAGGCCGCAGCTGGAGTATTGTGTCCAGTTCTGTGCGCCCCATTTCAGGAGGGATGTGGACAACATGGAGAGGGTCCAGAGGAGGGCCACCCGCATGATCCGGGGACAACAGGGCAGACCCTACAGTGAGAGACTGCGGGACTTGAACCTATTCAGCCTCCACAAGAGAAGGCTGAGGGGGGACCTGGTGACCGTCTATAAACTCACTAGGGGGAACCAGAAGGGTTTGGGGGAGACGCTGTTTCCCCTAGCCCCTGCTGGCATAACAAGGAATAATGGGCACAAGTTGATGGAGAGGAGGTACAGATTGGACATCCGAAAAAACTACTTCACAGTCAGGGCGGCTAGGAGCTGGAACCAACTTCCAAGGGAGGTGGTGCTGGCCCCTACCCTGGGGATCTTTAAGAAGAGGCTGGATACTTACCTGGCTGGACTCATTTGAGTCCCGTTTTTGTTTTTAGGGTGAGTGGTTTTGTTTGTGTTTTTGGGTTGTTCTCCCGCCCTGGCGGGGGGTCGGGCTAGAAGATCTATTAGGTCCCTTCCGACCCTGAAACTATGAAACTATGAAACTATGATGATAACATAAACCTCCAGGATGTAAGAGGCCAGCCCCTTGGCTTATGTCTGCATCTTTTCCAGAGCACAAAAATACCCTGCTTAAACAAATCATTAAATAATGACAATTCAAAACTCCCAAACCAGAGATGAGTTAATGGCAAAAAAAATGCAAGTCACTTAAGCTTTTCAATGAGATGCTCTACATGAAGGAAAATAAAGAAAAAGGCTCAATTCTTATTTTTGTAATTAAGGTATTACTTACGGCAAATTAGCCATTAGAAGATTAAGCCTGAATTGAACAGCCATGGCCCAAAACACAACCAGCTTACTCCCAGGGCTTCCCATCAGCTCCTCTGTCAGATTCAGCCAGCCAAAATGGAAGCAGAAAGCAGCAAATGGATACTAGAGGATCAGCACACACTGGTGCTCATAAAACACACGGAGCATTTACTGCAGACAACTAATAAGTTGTCTGGCACTTGCAATCCAAATCGAGACCTGTACTGGTATATCTGTAGGGGAAAGACAAAAGAATCTTCCAAGAGCTTATGATACAATGTTGGAGGAGGCAAATGGAAGATGTTGGCCTGCTATGGGCAGGAAAAGTGGGAAAAACTAGTCCACTCACTCAATTCTCAAATCTTAGAGCTCATCTTCACCACCTTCCTGCAACTCCCACACCTTCAGTCCCCCTCTTTCCATGCCTGTGACACCCCTTGGGATCCAACTCAGAATGGTTCTCACCAAAGTTTGGACAGATTCACCCCATGCTAGGTTCTGCACATGCTACTCTGCCCCCCTGAATCACTGAGTCTCGGCATAGACACCATAGACCTCCCTGTTGCAAAGATACGGTTGGCCCTTCACTGCAAGGCCCCCGGCCCTTCAGAGATACTTGTGAGGATCATGAACCCCTTCCTCTCCTACCATGAGACCCCTCAAGGGAAAAGTAGATGGACTAGTCCCACTGTCTGCACCCACTCCCCAGTTTAACAAAAAGCAGCAAAAAGCAGAACCCTTAAGAACGAGCCAAGAACTCGCCCTTTGGAACTGAACTAAAATGCATCAGTTCCTTGTTTTTCCAATATTATGACATTTATATACATAGCCTTTGTGGTGCTTTTTTTCCAAGGGCTTTGTAATTTTTGCAAAGAAACTATTAATAGCCAACTTTTCTAAACAACCTGAAGCATTAAGAAATCCTTGTCCCTGCTATAACTCAGCTCCCTGGCTGTTTTTTACAGCCTTGTGTATAGATAGTTAAAATAATAATAATAAGGATGCCTGGGCAGTGTTGAGTCAACCTTGGAAAACATCTAGGAAGAAGAAAGTTGAGGAGAAGTCACTCTCTCAGGACTGTACATGAGAAGCTACACATGGACCTTAAATATAGGTCTCTCTCATGCTGCTTGCATGGGCCCCTGGGTGAGACACATCCTTAAGAGCTCGTTATCAAAGAGCAATAAAGTATGCAGGGAATCAGTAGATAGCTACCACACTCCTTCCAAGGAGGTTTTCTAATTTAGCACCTGCAGACTCTTCAGCCATCACTGGGGTCCTTCAGCACCTAGCTCTACAGATGTGGCAGGTGAAATATGAAAGACATAGATGTGAAGACTGGAGGAACCTGTGAGCAATTTAGCCTCGGAGTCCCTGGGCACAGGCTTCTACACAGCAAACATAAAAGAAAAAGAGACTTTCTCTGTTTTAAAAAAAGAAAGCAATGACCATAAACCACACCAAAGAGTAAAGAAGCATATGCAAACACCGGGGCTTAGAACCAGCCGCTGGTAGAGCGGTGGGTCCCAGTGAAATCAGTAGGCCTTAAGCACATGCTTAAAGTTAGGCATGCACTTGTAGTTGGCACGGAAGAGAGGCAGGGAGCTGAGTGAGGGCCAGAAAGAAGGGTTGATGGATTCGGTCATACACAAAACTAGAACTCTTGGTTCCAAAATGATACCTTTTATTAGACCAAGTGGGAAATCACAAGAAAATTGTCCTTTTCTTTCTTGCAATTTCCCAGTTGGTCTAATAAAAGGTATCATTTTGGAACCAAGAGTTCTAGTTTTTGTACGTCTTCTTGTCTCAGCCCAACACGGCTACCAAGTACACTCCTGGATGTAGTCAGGATCTTTAGGCCTGGCAAGCATCTCAGTGCCAAGCCAAATGGTGCCTAGAAATTTTTTGTTATTTAGAGGAGAAACTTCATTCATTTTGTTCTTAAATTTCTTTGAATGCAAGATTCTTCTCCCCCCCCAGCCCCCCTTCCCCCCCATTAAGGCAGAATTATTTTATGATGTTAATTAAAACGCTTACCCATGCAGGACATTGGGTACGATGGCTTGTCGTAAGAAGCCTTAACGTTGACTTGTGTCCGAGCCCTGAGGGAAAGGAGAAAACGTTTCATGCTTTCCTCTGTCAGGCTACCAAATGTTACCTTCCTCCCCCGCCCCTTTTGGAGTAGCAATGTGTTAAAATAAAGTATTAACCATGCTTATCTGATGTATTGGAGTGAGGGACTGTGAAAGAGAGCTGGCAGCCAGCCAGTGGCTAATAGCACCGTAAAAGCAATTTGATGAAAAAGAATTAACATGCTAATTGTCAGGCTGCAGAGGGTGCTGGGGACTTTATAGGGGAGACAGAAAAAAAAAAGACATTTTCTGTTTACCCTGGAAAGACCCATTTTAATAATAAAAGTCTAAGGTAGAAAGAAAGACTCCAATGCTATTTGCTTGTGCTCTTTGTCTCCCCCCACCTCCCTTATCACCGACTCTCAACCCAGAGCCTCGAACACTCGTGAGGATTTATGATGAGATCGCTTCCTTTTTAGCATTAAGTCGCTGCAAGACATCACAGACTCCAGAAACATTCAGCACCACGGTGTAATTCTTTCCTTCACAGTGCAGCAAGTGATGCTGCGGGGAAGCTTCTGTTTCAAGGGAAAAGTCACATTTTACAAATCTTTATGCTCAGATCCCAGCCCCAGGTCACAGCTGGGGTGAACTGGAATCAGGGACAAGGTTTCAAAAGAACTTAAGAGGAAAAAGCACCCACCAAACATTTGAAACAAAGGAAACTTTGAAGTGGTTGTATTTTTTTTTTAAGGCAAGTGAAAGAAGTGCCTGACAAGGGGATCTGGAGAGCTAAACCTTCTTAGTGCCAGCTGCACAGCGCACAATTAACAGGGATCAAGAAAGTCAACTAATGCTTCACAGGACCAGCCGTTCATCAGTGAGGAGTACCCCAAGAGAGGGAATTGCTGCTGGGAATTCAGCCTGATGTCAGAGAAGTCACTGCTGCTCTTGGTGGCTCTGGATCCTATTTAACGCTGGATTTGCATGCATCACCCTGGAGAAAAAAAATATCACCTGGAAATCTGTTGTGCCTTCCTTTCTCTGAAGCGGTTGGTCCTCTTTGTCTGGTTTACAGTACGGGGTTGCATGAAAGAGGGAGACTCTCTTTTGCTATGCACATGAGGCTGCCACACTACCCTTCCAAGAAAATTCAGGCAACCTTATAAACTCGTCCCAAGTGACCAGCTCGGTTTGCACAGATGACCCATTGTGCTGCGTAAGCTCAGGTGAACTGGGAGAGCAAGTGCCAGAACAAGAGGTATCTGTCTCGTTTTCTGCTTACTGTTTGTGGGGGAAATGGTGTAAATGCGATCTAGGAAGCCTGAAAGAAGCACATTTACTGAGCCATGCGAGTGAATTGAATTAGCTGCTTTTCCCTCCACGCAAAATGCAGCTGGGTTTCAGCCTGTTACAAATGGGAACGGTCCCTTTCCCCACCAGGGATTGACTGCTGTGGGCTCTTTTCTATTATACCTACTGTGGAGGAAATTTAAGCAAGAACATGTATAGTGAATTGTTAAATTCAACCAGTGCCACCGAAGCCCACCTAATCATTCAGACCAACACCCCCTACCTGAGCAGCACGCAGAGACCAGTGAGCTCCTCAGCCTTTTACATGTCAACTGCCAGGGTCTTAAAAGAAGGGGAAATAAATAAGCCAGATCTGGTGACATATATAGTCCTGTTTTTCTTCCTGCTCTTGACTGTGACAATAATTGTGCTTTTTATTAACTGTCAGCTGAAAAATTCTTTCTTTGCGACTCTGCCTTATGACAGATCACTCAGAGAAGCAAGGAGCCCGTGGAAAACAGAAGCTGTCTAATACTAGAAGGGGGAGGCATTGTCAAACGCAGCTCTGCTTTGGTAGTAGCATGAACCTGCAAACCTGTGCAATACAATGCTATTTCCTTCCGTCACTGGGTGTGCGCAACCCCCTTTGAATAATAGTCTGTGTCTTGGGAGGAAAAAAAAATAAAGTTTTGGCAGGAACAAAAGAAATACAAAAAAAAATAAAAGTTGTACCTTTATACGTGTGGAGGTGAATAAAGACGTAATATGGATGCAAAAGATAAAGCATTATTTATATTGAATTTATGTATGGAGGAGCATACCCCACAAAAAGCCCTCCTCCCTGTTCCATACAGTAGAAACCGCTGTTTAACTCTCTATGTATGCAAATTTCATCAACGGACCCATTCAGTCGCTATGCAAGGGTCCTTGCATTGACAATAATCTCTAATTCATGCATCTGGTGAAGCCTCCAGCCTGTGTTTGCAAAATTCTGGCATAAAAATGTACAAAAAAATGTTAATATATTTACTTAACTGCTCCACTCCGAAGAAAACAGTTTACTTTACAGGCTCATTTCTCCTCATTGTTACTAGAAACATGGCCCAACGTCATGGAAGATAAGTCTGATAAAGGGGAACAAACCAAACATGTTTACAGTTGTATTTATTTAGCCTCTTCCAGTGACATTTGGCTAGCCAGCATTCTTGATGCTCTGTGTACCTCAGCCTGGTTTTAAGTCGACAGTTCTGCTATATGAACCACTTAAGATGGTTCGAGAACTTGGGATAAACTTTCCAGAGCAACAAAAGCCAGCTGTTGTAACCAAGGTATCAAGCCAAAGGAATCATTTAGGGGGCTGGAAAAAGGAAAATGCTAGAAAGGCACGGAAACTTAGGATGCGAGAACAACGTACGACAACTAGAAGTCGTAATTATATAAGGACTGGTACTTTCATGCTATTATGGTTTTCCTTTGTTCACCGAATACATCTGGAAAGAAACAGAAGCATGTATCGTTTCATAAGAAAGGCAGCATTGTTTAATCCCACACACTCTGCTGGCAACAAAATTGAAATGTCGAATTAGTTATCAATTAGAATTGATCATAAAAAAGAGCTACATGAAATGATCTAATGGTCTAAACATGACAACTGACTCGGTTCTTTTCATGTAGATCAATATATCATACTACAAATCTACCAACTTTAATATCAAAATGCCAATTTTGCAGAAGAAAACCTGAACATTGACTAGCATTCATTACCCCTCTAATAAGCAAAGAACCTCTTTTACCCAGTGGTACATCCAGGTCCAGATCGTAAGTATGGATGGATGTGTATGTGCCCCTACCCATAAGGCCAAATTCTGCTTTCATCTACAGGTGGAACACCAATGCAAATAGTTGGGTCCAGCTGGTGTCACATTTAACAGGAGGACCAGAGTTTCAGTATATTAACAAGCAGACTGTGTATGTGTAGCTTCCTTTACATCAAAAAGGGAAGCTCTTACACACAGGTCAAATATATGTAATGTAGGTAGATATGCGCACAAGCCAAGCGGGTGAGGAACCCGTTCGAAAGTTTCCTTAATTTAAAAGAAACATCTCTATGAGTCACTTACACTTCCACACTACCCAAGTAGTTAACACCTCATCTTTTCATCAGACAGATAAGCCATGCTATAATATACCTAAATCTGACCTTTTCAGCAAGCGGACCATTCTGATCTCACTGAACCCTGTTTCACAACGGTACAATTCCAATGATTTTTATTCAAATAGGAATATGGAGCACTGTTTAAGAGCTGTCTTTAGCTTGGCACATCTAAGCGTAAATCAGGTGTGAAGATCAAGTAATCAAACGAGGCAATAAATGTTTTTTAAATAAGGCGAGCTTGGCTTAAAATACCAGGAATACAGAGTCTGGGCTAAGAGTTTCTATGGACAGAACGATTAAATCTTTGGAAATGTGTGATGCATTGTATTGTACTTCACTTGTATTAAACTATTCCATCGAGCAAGAATAATAATGGTAGAATTCTGTTTTTTAAAAGGTAGATGTGAAGAGGTGTCACCCCGCATGACTGGCACACTTATGAGATAGCACTTAACAAAAGCAACAGCTGGCTGAAATCCTGCAGCCTTTCATCAGCTCCCAGCGATGGCATGTGTTTCACAAGTTCTAGTAATGACATTTTAACAAAGGTGCAGAAAAGATCATATATGTCTTCTTTTGATCGGGCCCACAATTTTGGCAGGCAATTCACAGAAAAGAGATAACCTATGTTCAGAGAGAGGCTTTCCTGACCATAAATTCAGTTTTCTTATGTTAGCAGACGACCCCCACTATGTATGCGAGTGACTAAACCATGAGCAAATTTTTCATTATTAAACGTTACGCATTTCAGTGACTGTCCAGAAAGGCCTACATACAATGTGCACGTGTACAATGGCCCCCTATATGATTGCTTGCCAAAAGCCACTTTAACCCAGCAAAAAGAGATTCAGTATCAGCGTGCTACAGCACAAAGGAAAAGTGACACCATGTGTTTAAAAAATACCAGAAATCCAGCACACAAAACACAGAGTGGCACAGCTTGGATTCAGAAGTGCTTTTAAGCACCTGCTTAGCTTTAAGGAGGGAAAGTCCCTGCTTGGAGCAAATTGCGTTTAATGCTAATCATAGAATCATTGAAAATGAGGGTTGGAAGGGACCTTGGTAGGTCATTTAGTCCAACCCCCTGCTCAAAGCAGGACCAGCCCCAACTATATCCTCCCAGCCAAAGCTTTGTCTACCCAGGTCTTGAAGACCCGTAGGGATGGAGATTCCACCTCTCCGAGTTGCCTGTTCCACTACTTTACTACCCTCCCTGAGAAGTTTTTCCTAGTATCTAACCGAAACTTCCCCTTGCTGCAGCTTGAGCCCATTGCTCCTTGTCCTGTCACCTGCCACCACTGAGAAGTCCAGCTCCATCCCCTTTGTCATCACCCGCAGGTAACCGAAGGCTGCTATTAAATCCCTCCTCCCTTAGCATCTCCACAAAAGGCATGTCCCCCAGCCCTCAAACCTCATGCCTCCTTGTTTGCTGAAGCAGGGCTTGTTCTGAACATAATTAAGATGCTCCTTATTCTAAGGCAAGGACACAATCATTATGTTGACTTTACACATGAAAGCGTGTGACCTAATTTCTCTGATGCCACAAATTATCAATGCCATTGTCACCACAAAATTAAATTGCTCTTCCTGAGGCCGTACCTTATGACTATTCAAAAAGCTGCCACTAATAAGCAGGCTAAAGTACATTGGAAACTTTAGATCAACAGTCTGTGATCTGCACTGATTTCTAAATGCTTGACTTAATGCTAAGTTATTGGTTCTGAACCTACATGGCCCTAGCTAGTTTGGCACCTGGTTAAATGAGCAACTGCCTTTTATACCATGATGTCCTGTCATATCTGAGGCCAGCAGTGGCCCTTGGGCTGGATAATAAGGGGGTGCTTTTGCAAGAGATCTTTGATTACAGTGCTTGTTCCTAGAAGTGCCCACAGTGGCTATTTCAAGCATGCTGCAATGTCCATCTCCCTTCCCTGGTTTCTAAGGCTCTTAAGCCTGGGGATTGGGGTGGGCATATTTATGGACAGGCTGTTTGCATTGCTATCTGATTGCGATTCATGGACTCAGTGCCTACTGCACAGGCTGGACACCAACAGCAGCAATTTGAGAGACTTCTGACTGATGCCAAATTACCAAGAAGCCTGGGAGCAGTTCAGTGTTTGTGTTAAAGTTCATCTCACACAAGCACCGTTGTCCGCCCCCTCATCCTCTCATATGCACACTTTTAAAAAAGCAAAATCAATAGAAAACATGTAGAGTATTTGCTAATTATAGGGTAAAAATGCTGATTGGCCATCATGCTTGACACCTGGAGAGAAGCGAGTCTTCCACAGAATTCATGGGTCTATCATTAAAGTAAGATGCATAGCAAGGCAGCAGGTGGGAGATAAAAAGACAACTGCTAAATTTTTCAGTTCTATAGAAGTCTCTGGCTGCTGGATGCAGCGTGCCTGTTTATAAAGTCTGAGGCAAAATTGCAGTCGGTGATCACGCGCTCCAAATTGGTGTCAGACTGAAACTGCCTCAGCAATCTGTAATCGCCCTTATTCTTATGGGGGTACATCTGACAGCGCCTTCAAAAGGAAATGAAAAATCACTATTCTGAGACAGTACTTCAAAATGGAAATCAGCAAGATCAAGTCTATGCCACAATTTAAATTTCCATGAAAAGAAAAAAAAAAAAGAGAGAAGACTTTTGCAAACAGTGAATGTTAAAAATAGCAAAGTTTAGCCACTTGTGAATTATGTCACTTCTGGATTGTTTCTGGCCTTGCCAATTTACAAAGGCTGATTTCACTGAATAGCAGCTGGAGCGACTGAGTAGGATGAGTGCCCCGATTTCCAACAGTGATGTATTGTACAGTGGGACCTGGTATTTATATAGGAGTAGGTGGGTTGATCTGAACACAATTGAAATGTTGGTGGGAGACGTTTAGTTTTGTTCCATCACTACACCCAGCAGTGTCCCTTGAATGCCGCTCTGACTCAAGCCTTCATTTTCCTGGACCTTTAGAAACCCAATACCTTAAGATACCTGATATTTGGAAATGCATTCAAGCTTTGAAACATCAGCAAATAAAATCAGACTGAAAAGGTGAAAGGGAAACACTACTGGAGTCGGTACACGAGTTGGGGTTGTCATCTTCCTATTTCCCCCTTTCTGAAATTAACTCACCCATCACTGCAGATTGCATAGTAAATGAATAAGACAGGTTTACAAAAAGTTGGGTTAAGGTGCATAATCATAAACAGACATGCAAAGATATGGCATCTATGTGCACTACCTCTTAAGGGAGAGATCATCAGCTTTATCTTCCGTTGCAACTGTTCTTCTCCACTATTATTTATTCATTGTACCGTCTTTGACATGGCAGGGATCTCTGTGCTGCTCACCAGGTAAGTAGGAAGTGGCTTTGGTAAAATACCATTAGCAAATCTCAGCCTATGAACACAGTCTGTTTATTCCAAAGGGCACATTTCTCTTAGTGTTTAGTGAAACTGTAACCATCTCTCTGGTTCTAATCTGTTAGAAGTGTAATGAGATTTCTTCCCCTAGCCTCTCTGTAATAAGATCATTTTTAGCGCTGCAACAAACTGTTCACTAGAGACTTGAAATCTGCCAAACAGGGCCCAAGACATAACTCTCCATTTGGCTTTGGTGTCTGCTTTATTTTACCTTGACATTACTTTCCAGTCTCTCAGTTCCAAATTTCTCTCTAGCTAATCCTCCCACGCTAGTGCTTTCTTGAGATGCTCATGACTTTCCTGCAAGTTTTTGGGTTTGGAGAAACCTTAGGAAAAGAAATGTCATGAGAATGGTCAGATGACACAGTATTCAGCTTGCTTTTAGCCCTCAGATAGCTCTGTAGTTTACTAAAAAGGACTTGCAACTTCAAGAGGGGAATGCCAAACAGTTTATAATGTTTCAGAACAAAAATACTTGGTAACCAGAAATGACAGAAACCATGAATTTTAAAGGAAAACTACCTCCTCTCTCTCTCTCAGACCCTGCCAGCCCTGTGGCACCCCAGGGGAGGACAAGGAGCAACGGCCATAAACTGTTAGAGGATGTTTCAGGTTGGATGCAAGGAAGAACGTCTTTACGCTAAGGGTGGCCAGAGTCTGGACTAGACTTCCCAAGGAGGTGGTGTCGTCCCCAGCCTTAAAAGTCTTCAAAAGGAAACTGGACAGACGCCTTGGTGGGATCATTTGATCTCAGCAGGATTCCTGCCCAGAGCAGGGGGGTTGGACTTGATGATCTTTCAAGGTCCCTTCCAGTCCTTCATTTCTACAATTCTACAAACATCAGCATTTCCTTCCCTACCTCCTGAAATCGGAGCTTACAGCTGTGCATTCTCCATGCCATGCTAGTGACAACATGAATAATGCTGAAAACGTATCAAATAGTAGAGCTGTCTGCTCCACTTTAAATATTAGTGAAGCCAATGAGCGGCAGAAAGAAAAACAGCACCTGAAATTGGAACCTTCTGGGAAGAAGCTGTGCAAATTACCACTCTCAGAGAAGGTTTAAAGTGAGCAATGAAGACACCTGGTCACATCCTCAGTCACTTCTGGGTAGATCAACAGGTCATCCACATGTGATTCTTGCAGCTCTGCCCAGGGCCCGATAGCCTTGCTATGTGCAGAACAGAAGCAAAAGGGCAAGACCTGATTCTCAGTAATGATCCCAGGTTTGGCTAGAGAACATAATTGAAATACCCCATGGCTGTGTCCAGAGCCGAGGTGTGTGTTTGCAGAGGTACAAATTTGTGCAGCTACTTTCCTTCCCTACCTCCTGAATGTGCCCTTTGCTGCAGGCTGTGCCCGCTCCTCCTGGCTACCAGCTGGGCATCACGTGCTGTAGGGTGGGAGAGGGAGGGGGAGATGGCTGGGGCACAGGGTGCCTCAGCGCAAGGATAGTCGGCAGGCAGCCTGCACCCCAGCCATCCAGAGAGTGGCACATGGAGACTGTCTCTCTGCACCGCAGAGCCCTTGGAAATCCCAGCAGTAAATGTTGCCCCTACAATGCAAATTAGCAGCACTGTGCATGGTTTAACATGCAACATGTGCAGTTTGTTGCACCACGAACTGCCCATGCCTGCACATCTGGACGTGCCCTATGAGTATGATACCAGTTCTGGTCAGTACTCCCCAGAGAGCCATGCTGGTCCAGAGCCTCTCAAAGCCTTTTCAGACAGAGCAAAAGCACAGGGTGCCTATAACAGATACCAGTTTGTTCCAAACAAAATACGGGTTGGGAGGAACAAAACCAAATATCACATGCTCACCTTTACCAAATTCCTTGGAAGTCTTTTCCTTTTTACAGGAAGCGAGATCACTTGGCTCTTGCCTCCACTAGGGAGCGTTGACTGAAAAGTTAACCAAGTAAAATCCCAGAGGGGGCAGACCTTGCAGTTTCTACACAACCTAGGAGGACAACTGAAAGACTATGGGCAAACCTGAGGCTTTCTATGACCTGCTAATGCATGTAAAACCTGCAAATGGCCCGTCTTCATTAGGAGGTTACCTCCGTCAGGTCAGTGCGCTTATGTTTGCTAGTAGGAGGTCGGAAGATGCCTCCAAGAGAGCTTGGAGATGCCAGTAAAAAGGAGTTTCACCTGAGTATGTATGGCCAGCATGCAACTTTTCTTTTTTTTTAAACTAGTTGTGTTTTTACATTACAGTAACCCTGTTGATATGAAATCCTAGTAATAACTGACAGAATTTCTTCCTCTGTTGCTGCGGTCAAGCCTAGTCCGACCACCAGGGGTTTAACTTGCTTAGCTACATCAAGGTAAAGACCTCAGGCCTTGAACTTCAAAGGCATTTAGTGAATAACATTCACTGAAACTTAAAATACCTTGGAGTGTTGCAAGACAAGATTAGACAAGGCTATAATGCCTTGTCGCCATGTGGGTTTTATATCCAAGCTAACTCAAGATAGTTATCATGATTAAAACACACACCTTGCTATGCAGGGAAGGAACAGTTTTAAATAACCCTGGGGTAAAGTCTCTTATGCACAGTCTACAGTAACACTGAGTAGTCTATGGTAGCACATGAGCCCACATTGCAGTATGTGAATTCTGATTATGGGAATCAGCAGTAAGCAAGTTGGCAGTATTCAGTATGTTGCTCTAGACTGCAGTATTAGCAAAAACCCAGAGAGAGACTTGCACACACATTTACCTGAAACCATGAGATATCTTTGGCCTTGAAGGCATCAGGAGTAAGAAATATTAAATAACCCAAGAAAGCATTTTAAGACTTCTACTATATGTAACATACTGTATTTGGTCTGGGTAACAAGGCTAGTTCTCTTCCCATCCTGGTTTTTGAGTGCAAACAGCTCTGGTGTCAGGGCTTATGCCTTTATCACTGCCAGGGTGGAAGCTTGAAGTGGGAAACCTCTGAGTGTTGGATACTGCTAGGAAGTAGTATGCTGTGCATCCAGCCTTGCAGAGGTCAGCCTCTGAAAATCTTCATAAGTGACCAGATTTTAGCAGAAGCCATAAAACCATTAGAGAAAAAGGAGTCAAAACAGAAATTAGTCTGCATGCATGCCTGTCTTCCTTAATGGCCTACCAGACCAAGGGGACAGACCGAAGCAGGCCTGCTTCCTTCAGACACCTCTGCATCAGTCTGGCGTCCTCAAACAGCTCCCTTCCTCTTTAAAAGAGGCCCTTATATTCCAGCCGGAGTGCCTTTGTCCTTGTTAGTTCTGGGGCTGTTGTCTTGTGCATTAGAACTAGCTGATTTCATCAGAGCCAAAGTCAGGTCAACATTCAATATTCAGTAATTAACACAGAACAGTTCCAGATCCAACACGTGTGTTACCCATCTCCCTCCATTATTGGTTACTTCCCTATGGTCACATACTTAGTACAGAGAGAGAAAAAGAAAGAAAGAGAGAATACACACACACGAAAAGTGCACAAGCACTGTGCTTATAACGCAAAACTCTGAATGCAGAATGATAGATCAGCCTCCATTCCCCATCCTGCATTCAGTGTTTTATGCCCATCTGTTCATTTTGCAGTAAATTGACTACTTTCTTATTATTTTACATGTTTCAGAGCACAGTTCCTTTGTTATAGAACCGGCACACTTAATAGCCAGTTGATCATAGCACAGGACTATACTGTCTGTTTTATTTGATTCTTGCTAATTTCTGCCTATTGCCCCACAGTTGCAAAAAACATTTTCATTAAAGAATAAAGAAGCTGATGTTATTGGCATTTTTCACAAGGTGATGGCTTTCAACAAATTTCAGTTAGAAAGCAAGGACTATACTATAAGCAAAACATGTGCGTTTCATAGTATTTTTCTATACGTATAGACAGCATTAAACTTTCCAGATCAGTTTCTCCATAAATTGGTGAGTCAACAGAGCTCAACACACAATACTATGTTATCTTCATCATTTTGAAACTTCATTTTTTAAAATCACCTCTTTCATGGAAGAAGTACGACATCTTACAAAAGTAACCAATATAATTTACTTAAATGAGTTTCAGAAGTCTGTAAAAATCAATTGTAGAAATGAAGAGTGTATTTTGTACGTTGGAAACCCAGTTTTATAACTGAGAAGATTCCCTCATTCCCCAATAGTCTCAGGTACAATAGAAATTGTTTGAACTTAGGGGGAAGACACAAAAAATAAGAGACGTTACATTTCAAAATATCTGTATAAAGAAAGATATCTTAACTCATTGTTATAGCACACACTAATATTTAAAAAAGCACCTAACACAATGGGATTCTAATCCACAAATTCTTACAAATACAGCCATGACTCCACTGAAGTTAGTAATAAAACTTCCATCCAATTCAATCTTTGCAGGTTAGTCTAAACTGAGTAGACTGAACCAATATGCAAGAGAACAGACATTCACTTTTGATTCTGGACATGTAGCCACATGCCTGCGTAGGCTCAGGCCGGAAGCTGAGGAGCTCTAGAGCACACCTTCCTGGTGGCCTGGAGTAGACAGCTTGGGCCAAGGCTAGCCCACCCATCCTGCAAAGCGGGGTTTGCAAGGCAGGTGAAAAGCATCCTGGGATGCTGGCAGACTGTGAGCTAACTTGAATCTGGAGAGAATATGGGACAGAAGTTCAATAAACCGATTTAACCGAAATCTGTTAAGTCTGATACTACATCAATGCAGGTTTCTCTTAAACCAGATTTGGCCATTTTCAAAGCACTCTATGTGTACTGAACTTCTGTTGTGTTACAGATTTGAACTGGTTTCCAATCACTTATACCAGTGTGTGTGTCATTTCTGTTCCTAGCCAAGGAGATCAGGATGTCATTCTCCTGATACTAGACATAAGGCTGCTTCTGAAGGTTGTGTTAAGTCAGAAGCCTCCCTGCAAGTAGGTTATTTCTGTCTACAGCAGGATGTCTTGTACCTTCTCCTACAGAGAGCATTTGGTATCGACTTCCCAGAACATGTCTGCACTCTGTCCCCTGGGGGGGAAAGCATGCTCTCAAGCATGCCTTCTCCTGCTCTTGGGTGCCCAGCCTGGAAGACGCATAGTTTCATAGTTGGTAGGGTCGGAAGGGACCTGAGCAGATCATCAAGTTCGACCCCCTGCCATGGGCAGGAAAGGATGCTGGGGTCAAACAACCCCAGCAAGGCGTCTATCTAGCCTCCTTTTAAAGACCCCCAGGTAGGAGCGAGCACCACTTCCCTTGGAAGTTGGTTCCAGCTCCTAGCCGCCCTGACTGCAAAGTAGCACCTCCTGATATCTAGCCTGAATCTACTCTACGTCAACTTATGGCCGTTATTCCTTGTTACTCCCAGTAGTGCTTGGGGGAACAGGGGCTCTCCCATTGCCTGCTGGTCTCCCTTGGCCAGTTTATAGACGGCCACCAGATCCCCTCTCAGCCTTCTCTTGTGGAGGCTGAACAGGTTCAGGTCTTGTAGTCTCTCCTCGTAGGGTCTGCCCTGCTGACCCCTGATCATGCAGGTGGCCCTCCTCTGGACCTTCTCCATGCTGTCCACATCCCTCCTGAAGTGCGGCGCCCAGAACTGGACACAGTACTCCAACTGTGGCCTGACCAGTGTCGCATAGAGGGGGAGGATCACCTCCTTGGACCTGCTCGTGATGCATCTGTGGATGCACGACAAGGTGCGGTTAGCCTTCCTTGGCAAGCTGCGGTTAGCCTGTGGATGCAGTTGGTAAAGTCCTTTTGGGCATATCATCATTGGCTGCTTTCAAGCACAGCTGAGACTGAGATGTCAAAATGTAACCTAGGAGTGCATCCACACTGCATGCAAGGACTCCAATGTAGTATAAACACAGCCAGTTTAGGTGCTGCTAGTCATGTGCAACAGTAGCAGAGAGCTCAGTGCAGCCAGCTCCCCAGGGACTAGCTGCCTAATTATGGAAGCTGTCAAGGTCTGCAGGATCTATAATTTCGGCATTATGTGTTTGTGCTTGGACCAGAACTTCATTTTTTACAAATCAAGTGAACGAGAACACTTAAGTGCTAGGGTTTTTCTTTCTCCCTTTCTTGAGAGACTACTTGGCATTTGTACTCAAGGAACTATTGGCTAAGCTCTCTTAGAGAAGAGATCCCTCACTGAAGCGGTCTTTGGATCAAATACAGGGAAAGCTTTTTCAGAGAGTGAAAACGGACAGTAGGTATGGCCATGAATAAAAGGGAGCCCAAAAGAACACCGTTTAAATATAAGGTACAAACCAGAAATCATGAAGGCAACAAAGAGCTTCCTTTAGATCAAACGGATGGCAGAGGGAAGGGAGACCATCCTCAGTTGCAAGTCTACAATATGGCAGAAATGGGACTATGGAAATATTAGGATAGGACTGCATAACAGTTGCTTCACACGGGGGCTGCAGTTAGCTGTGCTGGGTTGTTTTCCTTTGAAAAGACTCAAAGAATTTCCTTTCAATTCAGGCTTTTTCTGAGTCTTGAGCCAGCAGCAGATTTCACAAAACTTACGCCACATTTTCTAGAACAGCTTCTGACTACGCTGGCTTGCTTTCAGCTGTGCTCCAAATGATTTATTTTTCAGGAGCCATCTTCTAGGTTTTGCATAGTTGGAGTCGAGAATTCATGATGTATAATCAAAAGGAAAGACATTTTGCTGTCCGAGTTGTACAATATGAAACACAGGAAGATAAATGCATTGCTCTGAGTCCCTATGTGCATATTCATGAAATCGCTACAATGCTTTGCTTTCTGCTACACATTATATTACACGCTGCCCCATCCAGAACTGTTCCTGTCAGCCTACCGTAGAAAGAGCCACAAAACAAAAATCAATAAGCTTGCCACACTAGTTCATTAGAACTGTAATCACACAGATAATTTAAGGACATCCAAGCTGAAATTGAGTGGATTAGAGTTTCCAGTATTTTGGATTGTACAGGAATCATTTTTAACAGACAAAAACGGGTGTCTTGCTTTGCATCACAAGTCAGAAGATTAACATTGTTCTAAGATTTAAAAGGGAAATCGCAGCCAGTGGCACAGCTGAGTGCAGTCCAATGATTTTTCATGCCAGCAGTGTCTGAAAAGGATGCCAAGGAATTTCTCTAAGCCTTCTGCAATGAAACATACTTTGCTTTCTGCAACTGAACACACCAGGTTTCCTGACTAAGATAACTGATCCCAGCTATATAAATCACGGAAAGCAGAATAAATCAGAATCCATCATGTTCTGAAATCAGATCCAATATGCTTTTTGCCACCCTGCATGCCCAGCAGTTGCCTTCAGAAGCCAAGTCTCAAGGTGCGACCACGCATCCAACCCCAATTTTGAGTAAGCAGGGAGTTCAGCAATTTAAGTAGGCTATTAACTAGATTAGGTGTCATGAGTTCACTGACTTCATGAATTATTTAGATGCTTTTGCAACTTGAGCCTGGTGCATAAAAAACCTCTGTAAATATTTTGTTCATTGAGCCCTAAATCGTACAGGCTGAGATACTGAAGTTGGCAGGTTAAATGGAAGATTCAGCATTTGTCACAAACTGTGCTCTTTGTGAAAGCAGTTCTAGCACACCCAAGTGAATGCAGACTCAACATGCTAGAGCAGACTGAGGCATATACCAACCTGCTGAATGAATCTACATATGAATGTCACCATCCATCAGGTCAGAAGTCATGAAGGCTGTGAAAGCAACTTTACAATCCTTGCTTAGCTTTTCAAGATTGCTTTTCCCTAGGAGAGTGGGATCTCTGATTGCAGCAGTAAGAAAAAGCAACATCTTTTACTAGGACATCCCTGAGGTATGCTCTTAGACATAAACCAAGAAAATAGATTAATGACTCACTGGGCGCATCTACACGAGACTTTAAAAAGCGCAGTAGACTAATACTACTGTGCATTACAGCATTAATATGGCTTTTGCTGTGATGCACTAATGCACAGTAGAATTAGTCTACGGGGCATTAGTGGCACCTAAAAGACATGCGCCAGCGCTACTGTGCAGTAGTGCCAATTATGGCACATTTAGTACTTATTACAGGTACTAAACTTAATGTGCCATAATTATGGCACATTACTGCATGTGTAGACATGCCCACTAAGGCATGCCTTGAGTGCCCTAACTTGTTGGCAGTATGGATCAGGTGCCATCATTGCCTTAAAAAGCTTCAATATCAACACTCTCTGTGGGCACAAAACTACAATGTACACTGCACCCTGGGTGCAAGCAGGAATACATGTACAAATGCCCCCTATATAAAATGCATGAAGAGTTTGGTGGGTGCTGCTAGGGGAGGGGACAAGTGAAATGGGTTAACAGCAGGCATGTGAGCAGAAAGGGGCAGGCACCACCTTTTGTGCAATAACTTAGATAAAGCCTCAATCATGCAAAGACTGAACCTGCAAGCTGATCAACAGGATTTCTTAAAACATCACATGTGCACAAACTTTTGCAGAGCAGTGGCCCAACGACACTGCAAGCAAGATAAAGTTTCGACAAGGACCAGACAGGAAGCACAAGCAAAGAAAACTGCTTCAACGGCTTCTGTTAGAAGATGGGGAAGACAAGAACAAACAGCAATACCAAAGTATTTGCTTTGAGGAATATAGAGGAGGGGGGAGATCATTTAGAAACGATTAGAACGAGCCTGTCGGCACATCTACACTTTTTTCTTGGAGCAGCGCCACAGAACTAATTACTTGTTAATGGCATGATTAGCATATGCTAACATGGAAGAGGTGGCATGGCCACACTGCTCTGTATGAGGGCTGCACGGAGTTTGTAAAACAGGCATAGCCTGGACCACAGCATAATAAAGATCAACAGCATAGTACAGTGTTGCTCAACTGCAGGGTACCACTCAATAGCAGCAGTTAGGTGTGCAAACACTTGCACACGATTCACAAGATAAACCCAGAGATTTCAACAATTTCCATAGCATCTAAAAAATTCTGACCTGTTGTGGTCTTTCTTCGTTCTTTATCATAGAAACCTTGCTCCGTTTATTTTTTTTTTTGACTACAGAAAAGATAAAGTGAAAGCCAAGAGTTGAGATACTTTCCAAGTGGTGCCTTGAGCAACAGGCACCATAGATGGTGTATTTACATTTACAAGGCAGCCACAACTATACTATGCTGGACTAAATGGCAATAATTCATTCCAGATTAACCCGATGTTCAAAGCGAAGCAAATAGCTCAGATATCAATGTGCAGGTAGATAAGGCACAGGTTCCTTGCATGTTCCTCTCACTGGTTTTCAGTAAGGAGCCGAGGGGGTCAACGCAGCGCTTATTTTACCTGTTTGCATCTTCACTGCTTCAAAAGAGTGTTTCTTGTCTGAAGTAGCTAAAACATGAGCAATGCCAAAGGGAATTTACAGTAATAATGCAAAGCTCTTACGTTGTGGTATGCACTTCATTTAGATCTATTCATTCCATGAGGTGAATTAAAGAGCATTTTTGTTGTATTTAACCACTTTTTTTCCTCCTTCAAAGCAGTGAAGACTTAAAAACAGCCTTTTAGCACTTTAATCCTCCAGCCCATGTTGGCAAACCGTCATGCACGCTCAGGGGAAAGGTATAGTTAATAGGGCTGCGCAAGGCTTCGGACCCTGATTTGATTCGACGGAGATTCAGCCCGATTCGGTGGCCGAATCTCCGAATCGAATCAGAGGACCCTTTAATCTCTCCAAATTGAATCAGAACCCTTCGAATCAATTTGGAAAGATTCGGCAATTTGGACATAGAGACAGCTTTAAACGTTTTTTCTATATACCCTAGGTACCAGGCGGCTCGTGAATGCTGTAATGCTGGGGTGCACGGAGCATCCCACAGAAGTGGGGGGGGTCCCAGTCACTTGGCAGCAAACCCAGAAGTGGACCAGAAGTGCTTCTGGTCCACTTCCGGCAGGGGCGGCGCATAGGGGGTGCATGGGGGTGAGAGCACCAGTGCACCCTGTCAGGAGCCATGCTCTCTGTGTAGGCAGGCTGTAGCAATAGGCACGATCCAGGTTGAGATCCAGAGTACCTCCAGGAAATCACAATTCAGTCGCTCCTGGGATGAAGCAGAAACACTGGGCGTAGGACTTCCAAAGTAGGCCTTTACGACTCAAACAGTTTTCGGACACGGGTGCCTAGAAATCTTTTAGGAAGAGCTGCCAGAGTCTAAGTTTCCCCATGGAGTACCACAGAAGCATTAGTCAAAAGACATAAGGGTGATTTTATAAAGATTACTTTGTCTTTTGATCACTGGATCCAATTTTAAACCCCTCACACAACTTCTGATTCTCTTTCCAGTTTGTTCTCAGGAGCATTCATAGCGTCACACCCAGTATCTATTTGTATTAGTTGCTACTTTGGAAAAAGCACGTTTGAGTATCTGAAGCCTCTGTAATAACTTCAGACGTGTTCTTTTCCATTGGTATTTCAGGAATGACTGCAACTGCTCACCACGGGCAAGATTTTCAAACTCCTATGAGAAAGTAAAATATCAACAGATTGTAGTGTCTAAAAAAATTGTCATGTTTATAAAAAATAATTAAAATGCATTTTAATAAAGGTGGATATTTGTGCCTTCACTGCTGAATAAAGCCATTGAAACTAATGAGCATAAATTCTGTTAGCACTACATAACACACTGAACATTTTCCTATTAGAAGTTTCTCTAGTTAATTCATAGATGTTAGGGTCGGAAGGGACCCATAAGCAGGAAAGGACCCCCTGCATAAGCAGAAAAGAGTGCTGGGTCTAGATGACCCCAGCTAGATACTCATCTAACCTCCTCTTGAAGACCCCCAGGGTAGGGGAGAGCACCACCTCCCTTGGAGCCCGTTCCAGACCCTGGCCACTCGAACTGTGAAGAAGTTCTTCCTAATGTCCAGTCTAAATCTGCTCTCTGCTAACTTGTGGCCATTATTTCTTGTAACCCCCGGGGGTGCCTTGGTGAATAAATACTCACCAATTCCCTTCTGTGCCCCCGTGATGAACTTATAGGCAGCCACAAGGTCGCCTCTCAACCTTCTCTTGCGGAGGCTGAATAGATCCAGTTTCTCTAGTCTCTCCTCGTAAGGCTTGATCTGTAGGCCCTTAACCATACGAGTGGCCCTTCTCTGGACCCTCTCCAGGTTATCCGCATCCCTCTTGAAGTGCGGCGCCCAGAATTGCACGCAGTACTCCAACTGTAATCTAACAACAGATGTTACATATTTTTTTTTTATACATATTAAATTCAAACTACAAAATAGTACAACTGGTCATTTTAGCTTGAGCACATATTCATATATTTTCTTTCTTCAGATCATAACTGAAGTTACATGTATTTAGAAAAAAAGAAAGCTTCAGATGAATAATAGCATTCATTTGAAGCTCAACTTATTTTGTATGCCAAGTGGAAATCTGCTTAGCCTTCTGCACAGTCTATATACCACTCCATGTGCAATGTATACTTTTCTGTTTAAAGCACTTTATCTTCCGAATGAATCATTTTAATGTTTAAGTTGGGATATTTATAAATAATTAGGTATGAAATGTACCTTTTTTTTTTTATTACAAAACTTCATAATTTCTGCACAGGGAAGAACAGACTAACAAGTCTTTTACATTTTGGTCTACAAAATGTAATTTTAATTAAGCCATATTAGTTGTAGAGTTATCTTAATATAGCAAGCCAATATTGAATTTCCAGACAAAACATTTTAAAGCTGTGTTCAGTCTGAGAAAACAGAGCAAATAAAGGGTAAAGAAACCTTACAAGATGGTGGCAATTAGTAGGAAAAGCATTCTTAAAATCCCCCAGGCTTTAACATTTGGGTTAAAAGTAACCCAAATATCTCAACTGATGGTGATGAGTTTTTGTATGAGAAAGTTGCTGCAGATGGAAATTGAATTCTTACCTTCCAAAAAGACCTTAAAAAAATCTAGAAAGCAGTTTCTAATTTGACTGCTAATTCCAGCAAGAAATAGACTAGAGATTTTATTTTTACGTGGCAGCTTGGGTTGTCATTCAACATCCTTTGCCAATACGCTCCAGCCCAAAAGGACCATTATGATGTTGCTAATTTGAGAAGCTATTCAGTTGCAAATAAGCTCTTCCCATCTCCAAAACGATTCCATGTAGTAGGATCTTATTAAAATCACCTTTGAGTTTTTTATGACTAGAAACAGACATTGGCAAATGAAGCGGATCAGCTGCGGGACAACAGGGAATGTGTTTTCCTGGGGCTTGAGGGGCCGGTCCCGAGTACCCCGGGAATTCCCATGTAGAACTGGGCACCTCGAACCCTTTGAGCACCTGCCTGGTTTCCCTGGGTTAGGGAGACATGTCCCTGTGATCTCTGAGGCACATCTGGGTAGGTGAGGGAGGCCAGGCAGGGTCTCTCAGAGTTTGAGGGGCCTGGCACTACGCAGGAATTCCTGGGATTCATAGGATCAGGCCCATCAAGCCTTTTGAGTCTCTATCCAGGGTGGATGGAGAGCACAGACAGCTTCAGGCTGTCTGCACTCTCACGCTATAAAGCAAATAGTCATCTGCTGCTATAAAAAGGCACAATTTATTACTACCTTCTGTCACGGCCACATATTTGGGCATTTGCGGTGAGACGAGAGAGATGGGCGTCTATTTGTTTTCATTTTGTGCCACCATAAAAAAGGCTTTCCTACCCTAATGTGTAAACCTCTTGTTACTGGCAGTACAACAGACCTGTGTTTTTTGGAAAAGCAATACATCTTCTAGGATACAAAAAGTCTGTGAGAATCAAGTACAAGAAGCTTGGCTGCCAGCCAGAGACCTTTTCAGTACTTCCTGCTTCAACTGAGCAGTGCCATCACCTGCATTTCAGCTTTGTACCAACTCAAATAACTGGTCTTCCCTGTCATGCTTACACAGGGGCTGTCATAATTATGAAACAAACTTTGTACCTATGCTGACAGCCTGCACAATCTATTATTTCCTGTAAAATATCAGACATCTCTCACATGGGAATAGAATTGCATAGGATGTCGTTCTGGCAAAAAACATTAATTTCATAGATGATAGGGTTGGAAGGAACCTATTAGATCGAGTCCGACCCCCTGCCCTGGGCAGGAAAG
>NW_005841875.1:1138818-1167889 GCF_000455745.1 Alligator sinensis
GGGGTCAGATGACCCCAGCCAGATGTCGGTTCAATCTCCTTTTAAACACCTCCAAGGAACGGGACAGCACACCTCCCTTGGAAGCGTATTCCATGTTTTGGCAACCCTCACTGTAAAGATTTTTTCCTGATGTCCAATCTGAATTTGCTCTCCTTCAGTTTGTGGCCATTGTTCCTAGTTACCCCAATGGGCGCCCTGGTAAAGATCGTATCCCCCGTTTCCTGCTGTCCCCCCCCCACCCCCAATGAGTTTGGAGACAGCCACAAGATCACCTCTCAGCCTTCTCTTGCAGAGGCTGACGAGATTCAGGTCCCTCAATTGGTCCTCGTAGGGTTTTTCCTGTAGGCCTTTAACCAGACAGGTGGCCCTCCTCTGAAGCCTTTCCAGGTTATCTACATCCCTCCCGAAGTGCAGTGCCCAAAACTGGATGCAGTACTCCAGCTGCAGCCTGACCAGTGCCGCATAGAGGGGGAGCATCACCTCCCTGGACCTGTTCGTGATGCACCTACTTATGCAAGAAAGGGTGCGGTTAGCTTTACTTATTACCTCATCACATTGGTGACTCATGTTCATTTTGGAGTCGACTACGACTCCGAGATCCCTTTCCGCAGTTGTGCTACTTAGAGTGGTACCTCCCAGGCTGTAGGAGTGTTGATGATTCTTCCTCCCCAGGTCCAACACGACACTCATCCTTGTTGAACTGCATCCTATTCTGTTCCACCCACTTCCCCAGCTGGTCCAAATGTGTCTGAATTTGCTCCCTGCCCTCTAGTTTGTGTACCTCTCCCCATAGTTTGGTGTTATCTGCAAACTTGGACCGGGTGCTTCCTACTCCTTCATCCAACTCACTCATGAAGATATTGAATGGTACCAGTCCCAGGACAGAGCCTTGGGGGACTCCGTTGCCTGCATTCCCCCCCGCGGAAACCAACCCATCCACCACCACTCTCTGGGTGCGTCCCATAAGCTAATTTTCTACCCACCGGACTGTGTAATCATCTACACTGCAACTGTTTACATTGCAACATGTAGATTCAAGTGTAACTTTAAAAGAAGCATGTTTCAGATGTATTCAAATTCTGATTTCCAGGTACCATCATTCATTTCTAGGTAAACTGAGTCATGGTTGGGATGAAAAAAAAAAAAATCACTATTACAAGAAAAAAAGAATAAGTATTCTGAAAGCTGGTTTCCTTTGTTCAATAAGGATGCTAGTCCCTTCCCTCATAGTATTAACAAAAAAGAGCTCCCAGTGACCATACAAGATCTTTTCAGTCAAACCAGCTCCATCACCAATAAATTAAACCCTGAAATATCTTAAGTCACCAGGGGCGGGAGGGAGGAGGGCACCCCTTGGGAGGGTACATTCTAAGAAAAGCTTCAAGTTTTCCCTTAATTTGACTCTTCCTTATTTTACCATAAATCATTAACTCGTATTAATACTTGTTCTAGTTGCCAAGAAGTGTCAAAGTCAAGCAGGAAAAATAGGAGTTTTTTCCCCCCCCATGCAACATTTGGTCAGACCAGGTTAAACCACAATACAAAGGCAGCTACTCTGATCATAAAAAGAACAAACTGAATTTACATTTTATTGAAATATTTAAAGCGAGTTTCAAAAGGAATATTCTAACAGCCTTTCTTTGCCTGAAGAAGCGGTCAGTCACTAGTTTCAAGTTCTACATGTTTAGACAAGATGCTTACTTGTTTAAAAAGCGGTATGCTAGCCACAAATGTAAAAAAGAAATTAAACTCTAGATAGCAATAAGTGTACAGATACGTTATGAGATTTTATGCATTGCAAACAACTGCTGTCAGTTTGAGGGTATCTATTTTTCAGATTAATACTGGGCGACTTACAAAAAAGATACATGTACATAATGTTATTGTAATTTATCTTAATATCCGTTTCAACTCGTCTCAGAACCCAGCTGACAAAAGTATGTAATACATTAGGTTACCAAAATAAAATAAAATCTCTCTTTTTAAAAGCCCCAATGACCACCACAATGTTTCCAGGCAAATTATGCAAGAAATAAAATTTCTATTTCACACATCCGTAAAGAATGATAGCATAAGGCATCAGTAGCGACAGTTACAAGCATAGAGTTCAAGTCATTGTACTTTTGTAGAACACAAAACTACACTTTGGAAAAGGCCTGTACAGACATTTAAATGCATTTAAATTGAGGCACATACTGAATTAGAGATGCAGCAAACTAGGGGGGGGAAAAAAATCATACCGAAAGGAGATTTTTCACGTTTATTGAAATATGAGCAGCAGTATGCAAAATATCCTTAAAAAACATAACCTAGCAAAACCTAATCATTTTAGAGTTAAACAAAATAAAAAGATGCTTAGAGTTAAATGAAAAGAAAACAACTCATTGCTAGAACCGTTTTCTACAATGTAAACAGAAGCAACAAGGTTAGGCTTGCAATGCACGCAGAAGCAGGTTTATGGAGCAGCACAATAAAGTACAATTACGTCATCTGATGGCTTGGTTTATCCATTTGACTTCAGAATAGGTTTCCTTCCTAAAAAGAGACTTCAAGACTATAAGAAAAGTTAGGTTGACCCTTCCTGCGAGGCAAAATGTTCTTAATGTTTTATTTATTAAGGACTGCTACTACCAACAGTTTGGGGAACTAAAACATTAGCTTTTATTTTTCAAGATATGTCAAGAGAGGGGGAAAAAATCTTGATACATTATAAAAGCTCTTCTTCCTCTGTCTTAAGAGTATAAGAATATCTGCTTGACAAGTAAAGAATTTTATATGATAACACTGAAAAAATTCCATAGCTTCCAGCAAAAAAAATAAAAAAAATCTTAAGAATTCATCATTATTAAAAGAGGAGAGGCCCATACCAATCACATCATGCAGGCTGCTTCATGGTTATTTTGACTAACCGGGCATTTTGCAAGACTAATAAGTCATACTGAAAAGTTACCGTTTGGTCCTAGAGATACCATAACCCAATGTCATCCCTTCATGTACAACTACTTCCACAATACAGTTAAGTTTATTTAGTGCTCATGAAGAATGCAAATTGACAGCCTGCAAGCCTTGAGTCCTCTAACCAGAGTGAAGTGCAAGCTTTCATGCTATGGTCATGCCTAACAGCTCCTTAAACTATCCAAAAAGGAAGGTCAGTATACACCTGTTCTTGGCTCTTTGCTATCAATTAATGCTAGTGGTTGCTATGATCTAGTAATGTGCCCAGAGAATAAGGTTACTTTGGGCATGTGTAGACAAAACGGGGGCCCTAAATTGAAGAGGTGGGTTTTTAAAAACACCACTTCAATTTAGGGCCCTTTAAACCTTTGTGTCTTGCACACACCTGCACACGCTTACCCGCCTCTCCGGCAGCAGGGAGGGGAGGGCGAGCTGCTGGTGGGCAGTGGTCCCTGGGCTGCTGAGGGGGGCTGGTTGTTCCCTCTACAGCAGTGGTGGCCCCCACCCCAGGGGGTACCTGTCTGCAGGCACCTGGCTCAGGCAGTCCCGGAGGGCACTGTGGCCATGGAGGGAAGCACCGGGCCCCCGGACACCTCAGGTAGGCAGGCTCCGCGCGGGGGGGGAGAGATCAGGCTTGCTGCTTTTCTTGTGTGGAGACTGTGTTCCCAGGCCGCTGCTAGGCTGCTTGCAGGGCTTCCTGCAGAGCCCCTGAGCTGCATGGAGCCCAGTGCTTCGCTCCATGGCTGTAGGGGTAGCAAACCAAAACCTCCTCAGAGGAGTTATAGTTTGCTGCGCCCCAAGTCATTTAAGGCACATTACACCACTGAATTTGCTACAGTGGCTGGAATTAAACGTGCAATGCGCCGCCAAGACATGCAAACACCGACACCATTGAAGTGGTGCAAAAGCGTTTAGCACACTTTGAAGTGTCGTGCACACATGCCTCTCATTTCATCTACACATGGCCTCTGCTTCCAAAATGTTTTCATTCAGTGTGACCTGGGCTATACTTAATGAGGCATCATCATCCATTGTAGACAAACTGGTCAGGCCAATAACTCCATCCATCATTAGAAGCAAATCTTAATTAAGAAGCAATTACATTCACAAATACACTGTAAAAACTGAGGTTGCTGCTCCTATCGTGGAATTTAAACATCTTTAGTGTCAAAGCAGTTCTCCATCTGCCCCTCTGTGCACAGAGTCCTGAACTGCTACACCAACGGCACAGCTCAGGCCATATAGGATTTAGGAAAAGCTATGATAAGCAGAACATAAGTTACAAAACTATGCATTTAAAAGGCCTCAGAGTCCTAGTCTTTCTGTTAATAAACACTTAAAAAAAATAAAAAGAAAGAAAAAAGCGCACCAGAGCAATATTTAGTGAGCCTGCCCCTCCATGTTTGTCCTGAAGAAGCAGTTACCAGGAAACCCAGGCTGCTGTTGGCATTACAGGTCAAGTAAATAAATGCAGGTAGGCAACCACTAGCCAAGCTATTTTAGTGCTAAACAGCATCCAGAGTTGACTAGATACACATGGCAGCACTGCTGTAATTACAGTACCATGTGCAGCCAACTTAACCTCAAAATTAGCACTAGGAATTAACTCCAACATGCCTGCCCAAGTAAACCCCCATTCCCAGCTAGTATTCAGCCTTGGATGGAGAAAAATTTTATACCTGCAACCGATATTTTACTTTTTTAATGCCACATTTCATGGCATTAATAAAAGCATGAGTTCATCAAGATGCTGTAGTGCTGATATTGACAAAGTGACAAAGAATGGGCATAGCTGAGTCTGTAGCTCATTCGATACAACCATCAACGGGCTATCATTCAAAGAAATAAGCAACAGACTGACTGGTAAATGGCAAAGCATTGTTACTTCTTGTCCTGAAGGGTTGGTGTTTTTTCAGGGGGGAGCCGGGGGTGTTGTTTAAAATGGTGGAGGAAAAATTATTTTAAAATAAAATCAAGCAAAAAACAGTAAATGTCTGTACAAGATAGCATTAAAGCTCTATGAAAGTATCAATCTGTCTTTATTCCTTTAAGGCATTTCAAAAGAAACATGTTTTCTTGATATGTAAACAGCTTTGTTCCTTTAAGGTGATTCTTTACCAATGTACCATGTGGTGAAGGGATCACCACATTTCAGCAAAAGCTCTATCACCAATAAAGAATACAAGAATAACTCAGGTAAGCACACAACACACCCAAGGACTGCAGCAACTAGCTACAAGGCATCTTTTAAGTACTTGAGCTTTAGAGTTTTTTACCAATTCCCAAACGCTTTACCTTTGCTTGCATAAGTCAGAGTTATTATATGCATTAACAGGCCCTGATTGCATATTAAGGGGGAAAAAAAACCAAACCTTGGGAATTAGAATCAGGCTATAACTGAGTTCAGTCAAAAGGCTCCGCTCTACATTTCTTTTAGCTCAGTTCCTCACTGAAATGGTTCTTCCAGATAGTCTTGCCCTTTAAATGATTGTATTCAGTGTTTGCATTCATAGTCTGGGTGTTGCCCTCTCCCTACAAGACAGATTCAGCACAGGCAGCAGCTGTCCAACCCTTCTCACAGCACCCTGCCAGTGCGCCTCCACCGTCCCTCTGAGGGGTTTCCTATGTGGAGGAAGGAACAATATAGCCTCTATGTCCATTCAATCCTTTGTTTCTCTGCTAAGACTGCAAATACAGTGGTAAACTATATATGCCAGGGGACAGATGCTCATAAAAAATTGGACTAAGACCACTTATCATAAAGGCCACTAGTAGCAATGATTTTTGCTCATTAACAAACAGGTTTGTATTTGTGTGGGTGACTTACAAATGAAAGGGCTTAAATTCAATTACTTAGTTTTAAGCCATTCAGTCTTTGACTAGCATGAGCAGAAGAGACCAAATTTGTGCAAAGTGAATTAAATACAGCTTAATCATTAATACTGTAATAAGTGTTGAGAGACTAGGACTTTAACACACACCAGTTCTACACAGGTCAAAAGCAACTAGGAAGAATAAAAACCCAAAAAACACTTAAATCTTTCCAAGAAAAGTACTGCCTTTACAAAAAGTAGTGTTTATGCTAAAATACACAGGGGTATCTACAAAAAAGCTAGACCTTGGCAACAACATCCAAATGGTACGGGCATAAATCAAAGGAAAGAAAAAAAGAATTAGTAAGTCCAGAGAAGTGTAGGAAGTTTACCTTTCATCAATTACTATTTAAACGGTGGTTAAAAGCAATATTAAAAAAGTGATGAGGAATGAAGCTAATGCTTGCTCCTTTGCAATTAATATACAGTGTGTTTATGACGGCACTTTTTCAATAGATTATGCAAGTGTTTTACATCATTCTGTATCTGTAAAAAAAGTATAATTTCAACATGTGTACACTTAAATCACATTGTTCAAACTGAAGCAAAATTAGCTATAATAAAGGCTAATTTTGTTTATGAATTGTCATCGAAAACTGTTATGCAGCTTTACTAAAAATACTGCTTGCAAGCTGGAGCTGCACAAGTTCAGCAGTTTATTAATATATATATTTTTTAAAATCTATGATATGTATTTACTCCCTATAGTCAGTCTTCAAAATTCTTGTCCCTACTTGACAAAGAAAAAGTTCCAGTTAAGACAAATACCTGTTTAAGTCTTATATGAAAGAAAGGAAAAAACGTTCTAAAATTTTCAATAGACTTTTTTTTCTTAGGTCTCAATTGTCACTTGAGTATCACAAGAACAAATTGAAATGTAAAACTGATCATCGATACACAATGGAATTGGTCACACCAGGGTAAGAAGTTTAACCATAATATCTGTTCTCCATGTAGCTCACAGTATCCACATTGGAAGTTTCTCTAGAATTAGAATAAGTTCGCTAAAAAGATTTAACTTGAAGAGAATACTTCGGCACTATGAAACAGAGGAGATGGGATTAAGAGGCGAGCCCATTTGTGTCAGTACTTTATCCAGCCACTGCAGGGGCCCATGAAGATGAATTTCTATCCAACATGGGGTGCTTGTGACATCTTGCCGGTGATATTCTGCTCCCCAACCCTATAAAAAAAAAATTTAAAACATTTGTAATTATGAAAATATACCAGTAATCTGTACAAAGAAATGCTGCGAGGCATCTGATTATTAGATTACAAATAAGGTGGGGGGACAAAGAGAGTGGGAAGATGAGAAGGATAAATTTGAGCTTTGGGCACTAGATATAAGACTTCTGGCTTCTGGTCTTCACTCTACCACAGGCTCCTTAGCCAAAGATAATTTTTTTGTTTGTTTTGCATGCATATCTCCTCTCATCTTGTTTGTCTAGTAAAATTAGATTTTAAACTCTTTGGGACACCGAATGCTTCATACCGTGCAGAAAATCCAACACAGCGAGGTCCAGTCTCAGTCTTAACCCTTACTATGCCAATAAGGGTTAACACCAATTTGTATACTATGGACAAACTGCAAGATGACAGATCCTACAATTCCATATGTACGGGATTTGATCCAGGAATTAATCCAGGGAAGTCTTATCATCTGTGTTTGGTGTAGTGTCCCTTCTTACCTTAGAAACCTAGAAATTCACTGCAGAGGCCCAGCAGTAAATTAGAGTGGGGAAATTAAAGTAATGCATTCATTTCAGGTACCAGAATGATAAATTCTTTCTTACTATATCTAACACTTATTAAGGTTTTAAAATAAATCCTTGGTGGTACAAGAACACCCCTCATGCTCCACAGTACAATGGGAAAGACTGTACACAAACTAGCTGAAAGAGGAGTCATCTCAACAAGCAATAAAACCCCAAGTACTAATGAGTACTCAGGAAAATTTTAAATGCCCAAGATAAAAAGACAATGTGTTTACCTTTACAAAACTCATTCGAATGGTGCACATTTTGGTGAGCTCATAAACTGCTTCGAATCCATGATTGACAGACTGAGCTAAAAGCTGAGCAAACTCCTGATTGTTAAAAATTTTTAGGCTGCAGCCACTGGGAATCTTGCACACAGTGGTAGGATGAAAGCCATGATGATAATTGCAGTTCCTGCTCTGTACAAATATGCTGCTGTCACTTAAGCACTCGGCATAGACTTCCCCACCAACATAGTAAAGATGAACGCCTTAAAAATAAAGTTAGAAAAAAATGGTTCAAGCTAATTGCAGAAGTGCAGTTGTTATTATGGGTCCCTTGAGCTTTGAGTTCAATTTAGTCAGACTTCCATTTGAAGAGCTTTCTAGAAAGGATATATTTTTCAGAGACTCTGAAGCACACGCTGTTTAACAAACACTCATTTTATATCAGCCACTAGATGTCCTTCTTTCATCAATTATAGAACAGACTGAATAGCTTAACTTCACAGGGGAAAGTGAGCAGTCCTCCTCAGCCAGTTCCACTGAGAACATTTTGTGGCTTATAAAAGCCTGCAGTTTTGTAAAATTGGTAACTTCTGCTCATGAGAAGCCAGGGCTAGAATAATAATGTTTCTGGTCAGAATGGAGGAATACTGAGAGCTGCATGAGAAAGTATATTCACAGTCTGCTCAGCCTTTCATCTTATTTTACCAATCGGCACAAAAGATGCAACCCACATCAGACTGGGCCTAACATTTAAATATACTCAAATTTAAGATCAATGGGAAAAATACATCTAATTTTTCTTTTTCTTTAATTCAGCTGTAAAATTCTCATGCAAATTTACTCCTTGACTTGAAACTCAAATACTGTAATGTTATGCTAATGTGTCACTACTTGAAAGACAAGAATTAAAAACTCATCCAACAAAGGCAAAGCTATTTAAAATGCTCATTGTCCAAACGTGGGTCTTTGTTCCTACTTCAGCAAAGATTCTCCCAACTATTCCTCCCAATAACACTGACAGGGCTGATATGTCCGAGTTTCATTTAAGGTAGAGAATCCACTAAGAAACATGGTTTCTGCCGGAGGGGATTTAACCATTTGACAAAACTGAGGGATCTTTCAGAACGTAAGAAACGTTAGTGCAGGGGTTCTTAACCCCCAGGCCACGGCCCAGTACCAGGCTGCAAAGTGTTGGCTGCCTGACTGGAAGCGACTGCGGACCAGCAGACCGCAGACCGGAAGCGACCGGCATGCTGTGGATCGGTGCCCAACCCCATAAAAAAAAGGGTTGGCTGCTGGTCCGCAGCATGCTGGTCCTCAGCATAAAAAGGTTGGGAACCCCTGTGTTAGTGAACCTCATCAAGTTTAATGGTAGCCAGCAGTGGGATGTCATTTAGGAAAAGGAATCTGGAGGCAGACTGCCTTGCCATCTGATCAACTCCAAGGGACTAAACCATTAGATTTGGGACTAGTTTGGAAACAGATTTCTGCCAATTAATTCCATTCTTCTATTTTACCCCTGCTGGCCTCTTCAAGCCAATGAGCTAGTTCAGGATTTTTGGGAAGTGGAAAAACAAAGATAGATAGGAGGCTGGAAATAAAACCTGCAACAAATTACAAAGAATATTTTAAAATTATTTACTCCTGAAATTCCAAAAGTGACCTCCATTTGAAATACTTATAAGGACATGTGACAAGTCTGGCATTTTTGGAGAGATTGATCTGTAGTGAGCCAAAAAGAAGTGAAACATGTCTGGCAAGTTTCATAAGGGTATAATAGAATTTTTTTTTCCTAGAAAAACTAAGCATTTTATCCAGAAATTGTCCTTTGATTGTTCCCAACTGAAGGAATAAATTACATTTTATTCTACCAATGATCAAGAATTAGAGATTTCAGCCCTACTTTAGGTTAAAACTTGAATGCAAATTTATTTATATTGTATTGTACACCTGGAAAAAATGATAAACTCAGCAAATTTGAGGATTCCAATCACTAAAACTATACATCCAAGCCTGAAGTAGACCAAACCATAAGGGTTATAGTCTTTTTGTTACAGTACTTTGGTTTTCTAAGGCACTCTGCAACTCTTTCAATTTGCCTGATGCCAAGAAAATCTGAAAACTCTTTAGCTGATCCTCAAGTGCCAAGAAACCTTTATAAAGAATAAGGCAGGAGGAAGGAGCGTTCTCTTGTCAAGGCTTAGCTAGCTAATTGCATGAGGACAGGGAAGGAATATGAAAAGGGGTTTAAAAACAACTTGTGTTCTCCTGCAAAACCTGCCAAAACCAAGACCCTCTTCCCCAACATGCAAGTGCATGCATGAGTGCCCACACATCCTACACCCATTAGAGTCACTGAGAGAAAACAAGTCCTTACAGCCTTATTTTAGTACTTCAGAGTTTTCCTTTCATCTCCTAAAGGACACTTAACATACTGTAGACAGTGCTCAAATGCCATATGCAAACTGAGAACAATGCTTTGATATACTGAAAGTGGCAGCAAGAACTTGCTCTAAAAAGGCAGCTGTATACATGCAACTTGATAGGTCCTGTAACAAGATGTCCCACAGGACTTCCCTTTGGTTAATGTGCTGGCACAAAGTCCTGGAGTCAGCCTACTCAAGAGAAAGGGAATTTTTATATTTTCATCATTTTTGTCTAGAGCCGAATACAGAAGTCATTCAGTTTTCCAAATTTATATAAATCAAATCACAAGCTGCTTTAAAAAAAAAAATCAATCAAACTAACTATCTAACTATCTATCATCTGCAAGCATATTGTGGATCTGCTTGGACACCAGGCTCAGTCTCGATTTCTGTATATTGTAAAGTAACCGTTCCAGGGACGTATTTTTAGCCTACTGCTATTAGTCCCTTACTCATAAAGGATGCATGAATTATACTGATGTTTTACCTTTTCCAATGTGTCGCCTAGTGTTCTCAATTGTTGAATTCCGATTAACGTTGGACAGCAAACCTAAGCAGAATCTGTTTCTATTATTAGAAGGATCTGTAAATCCATCTACTAAGATACTGGTAGAAGATGCATGAAAAGCCTCTCCAACACGATTATTTAATTCATAGTACACAATTGAACACCAGTGCCTAGGCTCTTCATAGGCAACAGGTTGAACATCTACAAAACAAAAAAAAAAATCAAAATTCAATCAACTTACATAAACTTATTTCAATATAGAAATTTAACAGGGTCAAATAACCCTTGAACCTCTTACCATAAAAATGCTTCAGCAATTTAACCTCTGCTTCTTGTACTTAAAGGGCAGCATGAAAGGATTAAGAAGCACGCTATCCAGTGTTGAAAGCCAGTCAATTTAAAAAAGTTACAGTGTTCTCATGTACAACTACTTCAGTTTACTCTGCCAATTTTGTTTTATAGTAATTTTAGTATTTAAATTGTTCTCCCCACTCCAGGGTATGTGAAAGACCCACAAAAAGCAAAAAAAGGAAACAGATATTCGAAAAAGTATTGTCAGATACAAAAGGGAGACTTTCTATAGAATTTTATTTACAAGCAGCATTTGGGGTCCAATATCTTGGGTGCTGAGCATTCACAACTCCCAATGACAGAGTAAGCAGGCGAATTCTCAACACTTCATGTGGGGAGGAGGGGGAAAAAAAAAAAAGTCAGTCCTCTAAGGTGTTACATTATATGCATTTTAAATAAAATGGGTCTTGTGGTTCTTTACTACTTAGCTGGTTTAAAAAGCAAAGCCAAACGACACAAGAGTATGAAGTGAACTAGATAAGGTGCGTTTATCTTGTATCCACTTCCTTGGGTAAGCCTGGACTGTCTCCAGTTTGATTTGGAAATTACATCAACTAATACATAACTTATTCAATCATTTAAGTTACCCCTCAGTTTGGCCCTTAGTGTTAAGCCACCAATCAAAACTCATCCATTATCTACCATGTGACCTTACCTCTGCTGGATATATTTGGCATAATTTGAGGAATCATAGTGTTGCTTGTGTCCATAGATTGCGAACTATCCTGCCCCATCTGATCGTCAGGGGGCATATACGCAGGAGGAGGAGTATCAGCTGCAAAGAGGAACCAAAAAGTGAAACCAAATGCTTTATCTAGCTCAGTGTTGTTGGTTGTAGCCGTGTTGGTCTAAGGTCGTAAGCAGACAAGGTTCTTTGGGTAAATCCAATATCTTTTATTAGACTAGTTAAATAGTTGGAAAAATTGTTCTTTGCAAGTTTGCAGGCACAAAACACCCGTTGTCAGGCATTGGAGAGTCTGCTGTTGGTCTGGATGCTCTCCTGGGTAGATCAGAAGCCAATATGCAAAAGTGCAGGTCTGTGAAAATGCAAATGCATAGTGGACAATCGGGGGGGAAACGAAGGAGTGAGAGGGGGGGGGGGGGGGGGGGAATCCTCAAAGGGAATTTACAAAATACCTTTTGTAAGTGAGCCTATGAACTTCACTTCATAGATCTACTAGATAGATTAAATATATATACATGGATTAAATATAGACATTGGATTTATGGCATATTAAAACCTGCCTGCTGTCCGAGAACCCCAGGTAACATCTCTATAGTTTACTAGCTGCATTCTTTCAACAGGTGAACATCCCCCCTTTCCCTGCCCCACCTATTGTATGCCATGCATTTGCATTTTCACAACCTGCATTTTTGCATATTGACTTCTAATCTACCCAGGAGAGCACCCAAACCAACAGCAGACTCTCGAATGCCTGATGAAGGGCGTTTGTGCCTGAAAGCTTGCAAAGAACAATTTTTCCAACTATTTAGTTGGTCTAATAAAAGATATCACATTAACCCAAAGAATCTTATCTAGCTCACTTATCATTCAAAGAGAGGCAAGAAGCATTTCTAAGCAAGGGATGATGCTAAGTTTTCACCCTTATCTGCAAAGCAACCTGAAACCGGCCAAGGCTACTAGAGGCACCCCATGTCTTTGCAATTATCTCCATTGATAGGCTTATTCTTGATTATGTGACTGGGATACAAGGACAGGACTTACGAAAAAATGGAAGGCTGTTTTTATTGGCTGTTTCATAGTTACAGAACTCACTTCTATAGGAGATCAATATGATTACATTTATTTTCTCTTTTAGAGCAAGCCGATTTAAACAAAGCCTTAGCCTTAGAAATGAAGAAAAATGAATAAGCAATGGTAGAGAAGAGAAGGGAAGACTTTGAGTTTTTAAACTTTTGGTATATGAGAGAGAGAGACAGGGAAACGCACACACAACAGCAGAAAGCATGAATATAAAACTCTCTCACTTCCTGGGAAGAATGGAGAATTACGCTGGAGGATCAGATTCTCTGCTGGCTAAGAGACTTGGCTAAGTGAACTATATACACCAGCCTCTCCTTGCATTCCTTCATTCCTCAAAAGCTGTGTATCAATAATGTCAATAATTCCTTGCAACCCCCATCTCATCTCATGGGGTCCGCGTGTGACCCCAAACCTTACATTATTTGTAATTCAGCCTACTGCTACTGAAAGTGTTGCCATTTTTAAGTGCACCAGGAAGATGGGTAGAGCCAAGATGCACATAATGGAATGCAGACCAATTTAATGGCTGCCATCAATGAGGTCTATAGGCAATTACATAGGTGGATTCAGGTACTGTGTCTACTAACTAGATACTGTGTCAAAGGATCCGTGCAGGATTTTTCTTCTTTTTGTGTTTTTCAATATCCACCAAAAATCAAAAAGGTTCATCCTTCCTGGTAGCTGGGATATTCCCTGAAATTTTGCAAATGACTGGAGGCAGTGTAGAATAAGGTTTTGCATGACAAAGACATCATCAGGTTTAAGTACAAGGCCTCATCTTGGCCAAATGCACTACACACTCTTAATTTTGCTAAGTGCTTATTTACTAGAGATGACTATATGCATAAGCTTGGAGAGATTAAAGAATTTATCTACTTAAATACCCTTTGGTGCACCCCAGCATTCTGGCATTTGTGGTATTATAAAAGCCTACAACTCCATGCTGTCAAATGAAGCGTAACAAAAGCTATATCTTCCAGGGTAACAGATTTTGTTAATATCAACTTTATTTTAAGGCTATTTACTTTATCCTATGGATTTTTTTTTATGGGGAAAGCAGGGTTTACTATTAAAGACATTTCTTTCATCTTGCTTTACAATGCTTATTTAAAAGTACTGGAGATAAATTCAGAAGCCGCATTTCTTGACGTTTGTAAGTATCAAGTAACATGTGGAAAATAAAAACTTAGATATAACCTACATGATCTCTTTCTGAGCAATATAAAAGTAAGGAAATGGAATAAAACTAAATGCAAATATTGATAATGAATGAATGATAAGTAAATACAAGAATCGGCCAATATTCAGCCAACATGAACTGACAATACCAGAAACAAAAACAAAAACAAAAAAAAGAAATTGCAAGAGCTTTTAGCACAATGATATCAAAGCAAGCTTTTTATTTCTGAGTGAAGTTCACACACAGACTGTTCTCACCTGGTAGCTGAAATGGACTTGAAGGTCCAGAACTGGCCGGGGAACTTGGGTAAGTGCTGCTGGCTGGAGAAGGTGGATAGGGGCTGTTCGGTGAAATGGAAAATGGAGTGCTGTTGGGCTGCTGGAAAGAATCTGGAAACGTAGCGTTGTGTGGCATATGCGGTTCATTGTGGCTTAGGTTCCTGAACTGAACTAGTAGGCTGTGCTGTGGGTTGAATTCACTATGTCTAGGCACTAACACTGGAGGTAGAACTAAAGAAGAAGAAAGGAAAAAAAAAAAAAAAGGAAAAACACACACAAAAAGAAACACTCAACTAGAATGAAAAACAAAATAATGCACTATACATTATTCAAGAAGATTCTCTCCCCACTAGTTAAGGAGAAAGAAAAAAGAAATCAAACAATTAAAGTTCTTTTCCCAATCATTTTAAATGTGCCCAATCAGCAGTGAAAGAGAACTTTTTACTTTGGCAAGAACAGAACTGTTTCTATGCGTCACATCACCTGAAAATGATCATTTAATACTAGTGCAGGGAGTCTTTTGTACAAAGCATACATACCAAGTGTGCTAAAGTAATAATAATTTTAAAGGATTTATGTTTTCTCAGTATATGTGATTAAGTGCAAAAAACCTACACTATTACATCACAGACTCTAAACTTAAGGAAGGAAATTCAATAATCAATGTTCTTATGACACGAGTATTATATTTGGGAGTGTAACAGGCTGTCAAACATGTGTCTTCCTACACATACCACAGCTATGTTACTGTGGCTACAAGAACCTCAACTGTTGAGCTCACCAATTATAAGTTTCCCATTTGAAAGATTTTCTAAGTCCTTTCATATCCACTAGAGTGAAAATCTGCTGTTACTGCAAAACTTACTTCACAAAGACAGAAGACCCTTTTCTCTTTCACTCCCAACTGTAAGAACTCTATTACCCCCAGCTTTTCTCACAGCCACATTCCCAAACAATTCCCCCTGCACCCTTGCGAATGCTGTATTAGGAAGTATCTTCTTGGTCCTGTTCTACCCACTCCCCTCCCAACAATGAAATTCTTCTCTCTTCCTCCCATGTCATCTCTACTGTGAGTTACAAAATTCCCCATCACTTAAAAAAAAAAAAAAAAGACATCACTGGCTTACTGATAAGAATAAAGATTTATAGATCAGTTTCCCAAATAATGCAAGAACTTCAGATGACTGGTTTGTATTCAGACAAATTGTGATCACTGAAATCAATGGAAATTTTACTACTAAGTCTAAGGGAACAGAACTAAGCAATACCTTTAAAAATAAAAAGGATCCAGATTTAACACAGAAAATACCCTTGTATAGACAGGACCATTAGGCAGTAAAATGCTAGTAAGATTTTATCAAGAAGTCCGTATCTATTCTAGCCAGAATTTTACACACTTCTCTCCCTACACTGACACACCAAACATTTTATTTGTGAAACCTGGATTGAGAGTCAGTTTCTTCAAATGAACCACACAGACCACCATCCTGAAACATACCTGGGCTTTCCACCCTCTTGTAGTGGTATGGATTAATACAAACTTCCTTTTGCTTCGATCCAAAAGGAAATTCACAAATATCCAACGGTTTCAGCTCGTGGTGACTCTGCAAGTCAGGCCAACGCCAAACACGACAGTAAATAACGTGGGGTAAGCCTTTCCTGTGAGAGACTTGAAGTCGCCCATCTAGAGAACGGGGAATGGTAACACACTTGCTGGGCTGTCCAGGACTGCTCAAGGCTTTCTCCAATTCCTCCATAGCACCTTTTTTCTTTTTTAACTTTTTTACCAAGGCATCAACAGCTTTTTCAGCCCATTTTTCCTCTTCATCTCCTTGTTTCCAGCCCAACAGACGCTTTACAGCTGGGCTAGTAAAAGAGAACAAACTGGCCATTGACGTCATTTGACACAAGTCTTCAAGGAACTTCTACACAAATAAACTTCAGTGTTTGCAAGAAGCAGTTATTGCAATGAATAAGCTGTATTGTTTCTTGGAAGACAGCAACTGATTGAGCAGATGTCACTTGGCAATTAACGTCTTTCTATCAGAGGATGAATCTTCTGAATTAATCCTATTAAAAACAAAAATGTAGTTAGTTTCTAAATTTTTTTTTCGGGGGGGGGGGAAGAGGAGGAAGGGAAGAGAGGCAGAAATGAAAAGCAACTAAGAAAAGTTATTTCTTTCATTTGAATCATGGCTACTGCATCCTTTTTTTGTTTTGATTGCCAAAGTATTACACCGCACCTCTCATACTTCTAACTGAAAGAAAGTGTATGCTTCCTGGAGAAGCTGTCAAGTGTTGCAGGGAGGGAATGACAGTAGTGGCTCCAATAGATACAAGGTTCTGGTGCTCATCCCTCACAACGTGGGATTTTTCTGGCAGAATTTGGTTAAATGAGATTACAGTTAGCACAAAGTAAAGAAAGCATTTTATCTCCATTTCCCACATACAGGCCAGGCAAAGCATACATTTGCATAGAAGCTAAAACATTTACCAAGCAGCTAAGTAACTAACCTACTCAGCACAGGCGGATACAAATTCAGGATAAAGGAGGAGCAGCAAATTCCTGGGGTGGTTTCCTGAGAGAAGCCTATCATGTCACCCCTCCAGATCCTGAAAAAAAAATGCTGGAGCTTCTATCAAGTGGCTGTCTCTGGACCCTGCTCAGATACTCCAGTTCTTGTAGCTAGTAATTATGAAAACCGAACCACCGCTGGAGATAACCAACAAGAAAAACAAAGGATTCAGACATGGTCAGTCACCTCGGCCACTTCATTTTTATGCTGCACCTCCTTGTACCTCTTGCCAGTTTTCTGAGGGTTTGAAATAGTGGCCTTTTCAGTCTTAAGCAATAGTGTTCCTCCCCTTAAAAGATACAAAAAGGTGGAGCAGAACCAGCCCCAGAAATACGACCTGTTGTCTGAGAAAGGGTCTCTCCCTTCTAGCGTGAGCAATATCACACAATACAAGACTGCTACAAAAACGGTTTTCATGTGCTGCCCTGTTTTCTATTACCCACCAGATTCCAGTGTAAAATTGTTTAAAAAAACAGGGAGTAACGATGACAAGAGGAAGTGATGTGCTGTGGCAACAAATTGATAAGAACTCATAAAATCCCTTGTGAATACTACACAAGCAAGCACAGACAATGAGCAGCTGGCAAAAAGCAAGGGCAGAGCTAACAGAAAGGATGTCAATAACAAAAGATGCTTCCTTTCTTGCTACAGAGACTGCCAAACAATATTGTCTCTCAGCGTTTGATAAACTTGGGTGAATCAGAACACCTAACACTCTGGACAGTGAGCGCGCTGAAAAGCATAATGATGATTTAAAAAAAATCCACCAAGGTATTTCAGCACTAAACAAGATAAAAGTATATGATTTCAAAATGCCAATACTCTCATATCACTTCCTCCAATTGTCAGAAGATTTTACTTCTGCCATGCTGCAAAAAGTAATCAGATAACTCAAAAAAGCTGATAAGTGTTAACTCCAGACACAATACTGGGCAATACCTTTAAGAATACTTAAGACATAACCATGGGTACCTTCCTATAGTTTTACACTGAGCCAACAGAAAGAAAAAAAAAAAAGTTCTCTGAGTGCAGTGGCCTGGTTCTTGGTTGTTACACTCCATTACCGCATCAGCAGCAATTCAAGCATTAGCTTAAGCCTAAATTCAAGTCACAATTATGAACATCAGATAAGGGTAAATGACACTCTAGGTTCAGAATACTCACCAACCACAAACATTTAACTTTTTCCTTTAAAATACAAGCATGTTTGCTGCAATCAAGATCAAATGTAAAACACACACACACACAAAATATTATGGGCATCCCCTCTACAAAAGGAAAAAAGTCACTTTGAACAGACTTTTACTACAAATGGCCTTATCCTACAGTATCACTTTGAAAACTATGGTAATTCTCCCAACATAACAAGGAATTTTAAACTGTGGAGGTGGGGGGAATTAATTGCAACTCTCATTAGAAGCATCTTACTTACTCTTAAATGCTCATTACAATACCAAAATGAGAAAATAAATTAAAGAGAGAGGTCTTCTATTACTTCAGTCAGCACTTACTGAATGCAGTACTTCAATACTACCAAGTAGCAATGTAAAGGTTTGGGGGCAACCATTATATACAACTGTCAGAAAGGAAGCTTATCTATGCAAATGCTAAAAGTAGGAAGCATAACAAAACCAAACCCCCAGCAAAAACATCAATGACTTTCTTTTTTATTTGAAGAACATACCTAGCGACTTGCATATTAAGTGTGAAGTTGGTTCACAATGTCTTGGTCTCAGATCATGCATACAGAAAACTTTTCCATGGGTGCATCCTTCAAAATGACAGGAAATACACTAGAACAACTAAATTAGGCAAAAAGATGAAGCTAAGGCTATTCTCTTGCACAAGTGAAAGCTACTCAATCCAAATTAACACACGTTCCAGATCTGCGTACCACTCAGATGCAAGCTCTTGTTTCTAATTTCCATTTTAAAGCTTCCTTATAAATACCAATTCATCCTAGAAAGGTACAGAAGTACTTTCCTTGATTTTGCCCCAAGCACTAAGTCAATGGCAAAGGCAACAAAATCAAGGAAAGTACTTCTACACCTTTCTAGGATGAATCAGTATTTATAAGGAAGCTTGGAAATGGAAATTAGGAACAAGGGCTGAGTCAATGGCAAAGGCAACAAATAGAATAGAGCTTCAGTAGTTCCAAGATCTCAGCCCTTGCTCACCACACTAAGATGAATAGGCCCATGCAGAACATCAGAGAAAGGGTCAAACAATTAGTGTTTTCAGCAGAAATAATAGGGAAAATAGAGCAAAAGCCTGCAGTCTGCTTTAACATTATTTAAAGTACAAGAGCTACCCTCTTATCCATTCCAAGCTGAAGTTACTGAGTGGCAAGCAGTGCACACAACAATATTTTAAATGGGTTACCTTACTGCATTCATGCATTGGGGATACCTAGGAGAAAATTTCAAGCGTCTTGAAATTAAACTTCTAAATTATTTCCACCTCATCTTTCCACTGATTACCACATTTACATGGCACTGCCCAGCAAATAACATGTACAAATCAGCAGTAGTTTTGTTCAGTATGTAATCATGGTGCAATACACATCCATTTGATTCAAAAGCTTTTGTTTTAGTTCTACTCAGCAACATTTGCCACAGTTGCTGTACAAATATAGTGTGCAAGTGGCATTTATTCACTCGCAAAGGAGTTTATATAACACAAAAACATGTGTAGCACCTGCTGGGCAAGTGTCAAAAGAATTTTGTTAGAAACCTCTCTTTCACTAAACATGACTCCATGTTTTTTTCTGCAAGTTTTTCTGAGGCTAACATCATTGTCTTGAAACTCCGAGTCTGCTCTGAATGCTCAATCATAAGCTTGCAAAACCAGCAGAATTAATATTCCTAAGATGTTACAACAGGCGATGGTTTCAGACATGTTTGCGAAAATGGCCATACCCATTCCAGCATCTCAGAACAGTTAAGACAGCAAAGTAAATCCTTCACCCATTTCTTTAAGAACTTGTCTACAAAGGCAATGTTACAAAACTGTTGAAGATAATCTGGAAAAACATTTTATTTAACTATCGCTGTATACACACCCCTGCTGGTTTTCTTAAAAACATCTTAAAACGGCTTACGTGAGTATGCAGAAAAAAAAAGATCATCCTCACCCTTTGAGCGATACGTGAGAAAAACAAAACTTCTATCAGGAGTCAGAATCTGTAGAATTTGATAAATTTCAGTCTTATTTTATTATTCCCTCCTGGCTACACCAAAATACTGCTCACAAATCTGTTAAAACAGATATTTTAATCCAAACTTGATGCAGCATTTTGGGATGTTTGTATTATCAAAAAGGAAAGTTCTCTTTCCTTTGGGAAAGAGCTTCCCGAGCAAGCAACTTTACATTTATTTTCATAAATGGACACTGAAAAGGAATTTATGAACTGCAGAATAGACTCAGGGATTTACAGGTTCATCAGCTTTATCCAAAGTGTGTTCTCAAAACAGTATGCAGACAGCAGTCAAATTGATTCAAATACGCATTGACAGTTATGGAGTTAGTTGTATCAAATTTGCCAGTAGGATACTTAACTTCTAACTTTATAAAACATGAGGAAGCAAATAGAATTTCTAGCAGGACAAACTACACCCAAGAAGAAAGTTCTACAGATCTATATAATCTGCACAACATAAATCAATTCTAGTCACCTGATAGTATGATCAGACTTCCTCGTCATCCTTTAACAGAAAGAAAAAGTGAAATGCATTTAAGAGCCAGTGGAAAGATCAATAAGACTTCCAGCAGCTTAAATGGTACTGTGAATTCTGCTTTCATAGTAAGTGCTTGAAAACCTCCATTTAGCCAGAGTGCAATACTGAAAGGTTAAAACCTTACTTCATACAAGAAACAGAATGCAAAAAAATGTTTTATTATTTTTCCTTGTAGACTGAAACTCGACTATTTCTGTGGGAAGTTTTGTGTCACAAAACATTCCCGGAACCCCTTTTTCTAAAACATTAAATGTTTTCTGCCTAAAATTGATTTTTTTTAAATAGTTTTAAAGTTTACAATGAAGTCACATATACTACGCTTATAGCCTTCTACTTCTGTTTCATGCAAGGACAGTATTCAGGATAACTCAACAGAACAGCCATGTTCAAAAGCTACTGCCTTTTTGTAAAAGGGCAAAGTCATTACAATTAGTTGCAACTGCGGTGGGATATTTTGTCACAACCAAAGAGATTATATGTTCAGAGATAAACTTTAAACTGTAGCACTTCCTTCATAATGTTACATGTGAATCCCTTAACAGCCTCTCTCAGACAACAGCAGATTTGTCAGGGCAGTCACTCTAGACATTATTACCTCTTCAAAAGTGCAAACTGGTCGTGGTTTTTAACCAAGCAAATAAAATCCACCAATTTTCCCCCCAGTATATACCTTACGTGGCTATTTAAGAATCCAGCTTAACTCTCAGGTTGTTCCTTTATTTATTTACTTTTAATGTGAAAAAGAGCACTTCAGTACACTACAAAATGCAATATTCTATTCACAAGTTAAAAATGTGGTAAAGGACACCCCGATTGCTTTTGGTTACTGAATAGAAAGGGAAGTTCATTTCAGCATCAGAACGAGACATTGTGGCAGACTTAAATTTTACATTACAAGTTCTTCCTTATGACTACAGCACATGGAAGGAAACACGTTGTGTGAACAAGTCCATTGTTTGAAACCCTTCTTCATACCTCATCAGAACAGCTAAATATAAACAAAGTTGGTTATCAGCAGAACTTGCAGACTGAGTTTCACTTATCAAGGAAAGAGAGAGTAATGAGAAGGATTATTGCAAGTCTTCCAGCTACTATATGCCTGACAGCTGATAGATGCATCTCCACCAAGATTAAGCAATTCATGTTTCTGATTCCATGAGATTTTTCCCCTGCTTATGAGCAGGTGAAGAAAATTTCATAAATGGATAAACTCAGTAGGCTCATTTCCTAGTTTCATGGTTGTTAAGAGCAGGAAGGGACCTTACAGATCATCAGGTCTAGCTCCCCTGTGCTGGGCAGGAAAGACTGCTGGGATCACATGACCCCAGAAAGATGGGCATCAAGACGCTTTACGTGTTCAAGTCTTTTTTTGTGACATTTTCAAATCTCTACACTTCCATTTAAAAAAAATAATCGAGAAGCTAGTCTTTGTAGCTAGGATGCTTTGTCTCTAAATCCCTACGTAACTGATGGGTTTAGGTTTTCATTTGCCAACAATTCACTGAAGATAACACCATGGCCTGTGAATTCCTATTATCACTGGCAGTGGTAAACCCATAGCATGCCACTAAACCGGGGCGGGCAATCATTTTGTGCAGAGGGCTGCTTACCGAGTTTTGGCAAGCCATCGAGGGCTGCATGACAGGCAGCCAGGTGCAGATTAATATTCATTTTCTAAATTTTCTAGGGGCCCCGTGGGCCGGATAGAACGTCCTGACAGGCCGCATATGGCCTGCGGGCTGCATTTTGCCCACCCCTACACTAAACCCACAGCATGGCAATCCACCTTTTGCTCAACAGTGCCTAAACATTCTAGCAAATCAAGTCAAGGTCAGATACAGTTGAAATATATGGATGCCCTCCACCTAGTGACACACATTACTCCTGGCTCAAAATGCCAGATTTACCATCAATAAGCCATTAAGTTAGTTGTTCCTTGAAATTGATCTCAGTTCTTTTCATGACTGCACAAAACACGGTAAGATCGAATGTTGGGTAGGAAGGAGGAAGAATTGGGGTAAAAAAAATTCAGTTGACCAGAACTGCAGAATCCTCGCCACCTTCCTTCCAACTGGAACATTAAGACATGTCATACTGCAGAAGCACCAGCACCAGCCTCTCCATATTGGACAGAGTCTTGTTTTAAAAATGCAAGGACACAAATACACAGGGATTTCAATGACAATTTCCAATCTAAAACAATGAATGTTCTTGCCTGTAATTAGAAGTGGCTTAGACTGACTCAGTTTCATAATATAAACAGGCCGCCCACTAGAACTACCAACACAGCTTAACAGTTTTAAGCAGAATCTCTGCAGACAAGTCTGCTAAGAGATGTGTACTACGCAAGCACTTTCCAGTGCACAGCTTCATTGGACTCAAATCCTTTTATATATATCTTATGCCTGGAGATGACATTCTTTATATTAAACAACATTCATATACTGACATTACAGACATAACGTTTTTATTATGTACTCACTTCTCTCTTCCGAACTGTAATGTGGTGCATTTCTATTTAATAATATAGCCTTTGGAATGATTAGGCAACTACCACTTCACCTAGTTCCATTAAGAGTCTCTTCACTCCATCAGTGTTCGCTCGCAGGAAGTGTGTAGGATACTAGTGGACACTACAAACAATGCATATGCATTCAGATGGGTCTGTCTTTGAGGATATACAGCAGAAAAGTTGTATGTTCAATTCTATCAGACGCATCAAGGATTGAACAGTCGCTGAAAGAAAGCAACTTTCCCAGACAAAGGTGATTTAATTCCAGGTCACTATTAAGGAATGCTTAATGGCACTGGTAAACAGAAGGCTGCACTGCCAGACTTGTGCTAGATCCACTGTGAGACTATCAAGTTTTTTCCCCTTAGGGATACCAAATCCACATGTTTTGTTATCACAAAACCCCCTGACATTTTTTTTAAAAATGGGTACAAGATGAAGGTAGAATCTATTTGCAAACTACTACTTTGGAACTCAGACAGTATTTTGAAACTTGGCCTTAGTTTCAGCCAACTGAATTTCTACTCAAATATTAGCTGACAATTGTTTTCATATTACCTTTGAAATTCCTTACTTTTATTCAAACTTCCTATGCAAAGCAATATATTTTAGTAAACATGAAAGTAATAGAAACTGAAAAACATCCTGATCTAAAATAGCTAACTCAAACACAAGTCATGAACAACCTCAAAACCCTCCTTTCCATTTCAATATATGTTCTTTTTATTTCCCTACTTGCACATCACTTGAAATTGTCTATTAAGTTTCATTTTTAAAAAGTCTAAGTGACACATGCATTTGATTAACATTCTTAACTAGTATACATGTCTGCCACTTTGGCAACTTTTGGACTACAGCATAAAAAATAAGGGCACCCTTGAAGGAATGGGTTAGTGAACAATCCTTTTGAACCTAGGGCTTCCATACGTAAATGAAGGCAGTCATGCAAACTTAAGAACTAATGGCAGTGCAGAGCCAGTATATCGGCACCTAGAACAATGGCAGCCTTTACATTTCAGAAAAGGTCAGAACTGGAAAGCATGAACTCCCTATCAGAAGTCGGATTCACATTCAGAAATGCTGAAGGCTCACTTTCCAAAAGAAGCGAACATCCTCAACTCAATGCGACAGCAATAAGAACTCAGCATTCATGCTTGCCTGAAAAAAAGAATTCTGGTTTGAAAATACCTTACAAGATTTCAGGATTTGGTTTTGGGCTGCAGCAAAACAAAACAGAGACCTTTTGAAAACCTTTGTGAGAGACAAACCAGAGAGAGATACCTCCCTTCCGTTCAAGGCTAGTCAATAACCTGGAGCAGGTTACAGATTATGATGGGAGCTAACTTTTTTAGCAGGCATGCCACAACTTAGTCTAGCACCCTCACTAAGTACTGCTCCCATGCAAGGCAATCCCTTCCCATGCCGCCTCTGCCTTCTGTCCTATCTGCCACTGTGCTGCTTGTCTACTCCCCAGTCTGCTGTGTGCCACACACAGGCTGTCCATGACACTTGTGGCACACATGCCACAGGTTGGGCCTCCTGGATTAGGACACTCACCTGGAATAAAGGAGATTCAGGAAAAGGAGGGACCTGAATCTATGGCACTTGGCTAGAACTTGGGAGAACTAATCATCAGGTCATTGGCTATCCTGGGAACCATCATCCTTTCTGCCATACCAACCAGAAATTTCATCTTAAGACACCAGAAACCACCCTGACAAAAGTATTGTCAAAGCCATAAATTTTCATTTAAAGTTTTAGTTTCAACAAGTCAGCACCTTCCAAGGCAAAAGGGTTTGTTGAAAAATTCCCAATCTGCTTCTGGAAAGTCAAACATTACCCTGGCTCATGGTTAAGTTACTCAGTACCTTTTACCTATAGCAGGTATCTACAACTGAAAGCCAACTTTCAAACAACAAAGACCTACGTGAGAAAGTCACCAAACACAAACCAATGCCCCTCTTGTCATTTTTAACAGACAGGAATCAATATCTGGATGGTTGAGACTGAACTACCTGGATGACTAAACGGCAATCTTTCAAAAATGAAATGCCACACAAACAGGCCAAACCACGTACAGTAAAAGGGTGCAACTCTTCACAACTCCACTTTATGCTATACCTGTTCTGTGGAAAAATGGAAGACATTCTCCAGGTCTGTCATACCAGTACTTCTTACAAGCTCTGAAATATATGAAAAAAAAAAGGATCAAGTTATGTGAACCTATCCTAAAGTTTAAAGTTATTGTACATATGCAGCTAAATGAAGTACAATACTTTCACTAGGACCCATGGGAAATGTGAACTGGACATCAGGATAATCAAAATCTCAGCAGAAAGCAGAGACTTTATAGGCCGTCATAAAAACTTTTCTTTGAAAAGAATACACAGAAAAGTTCCAGTTGGACTGCATTAAGGCTCTGACAAATTTACAAATGCTACAGGATTTGGAGGGAAGACTGACAATAGTAATTCACTAATCTCTCTCTTTTCCTTGCATAGAGTGAGTTAATGACAAAGTATTCTGGCTTTGTCCGTTTGTGACATCCACTGACCCAGAATTTAGAGACACTACCTCATAGTTGGTGGATCAGTAGCAACTAGTCTGACAAAGATCCTCTGTCAAGGATGACAGTCCCTGGCAAGCTCGATCTTGGGGGCAGGGATACAGACTTGGCAGACAATGTTCTGGACCTTGCCAATCTTCACTGGTCAAGCCTACTAAAGTGCCAACCAAACTTTTCTGCATGGTTTTAAGAGTATTGCAGAAGTGGCCTGTACAAAAGAGATATTTGTAATTAAGCTGATTATTGTGATAATCCTAGTTTTAATACAATTATATGCAAAAGTCATTTTAAATAGTTAAGAATACATCACATTCAAAAGCTTGTGTGTCCCAACCATGCAGTTAGTTGATCCAATAAAAGGCGTCACAAAAAATCATTGCCTCTTGCATATTTCCTCGGCCATAAGGCTACAACTTCACTCAACACTGCCAAAGTAGTTATTTTACTTATCTATGTTAGCCATGAACCACACAAGTATTCTACAGGATAAGAATGACTATTGCTTGGTTTGAGCATGAGTGGGTTTCTTCACTACAAAAGCTTCAGTTTGCTGAAGGAGCAATTTATGTGAGAAGCAAGCATGTTTAAGGAAGCCTTACACACACTATTTAATTGTTCTCTGTAACAGCTATTACAACCATTGGGAAACCTTTGCACTGGCTTGCATTTTAAACCAGATGACATCCCAAAGTAACAGTGTAGTGGTTTGGGGGGAACCATTATATGCTTCCTTTCTGACAATTGTATATCTATGCAATTGCTTCCAAAACAGGGCAAATAAGAGAGCTGTTACAAAATAACACAGGTTTTACTTAACGCGTCTTTAAACAACAAAATCTATAAGCAATCATTTATAAATTATATCTTCTTGAAATAAAAGATGTAGTTCTCTGCAAGACCTTAGCGATGCCAACAGCCTAACTTTCAAAGACTGTCCAAAAAACCTTGAAATGCATTTAATAAACTATTAGTAACATTTGCCTTGAGAAGAGTACAAGAACAATTCTGAACAGTCAGATTGTACTTTATCATCAATATGAAGATAGCAGAGCAGGTCATTTATGCAAGACACACAATTTGAAATCTGACTTCAAAGCAAAAACAAGAAACCAAAAGATAGGGGCTCAACTTCCGCTCCTTCAAGTTCAGTCACAGGTTAAAATTCAGAAGGACCTATAAATTCCCTCACATAGTATTCAAATGCAAAACTTACTAAGACAGCAATTTAACTCCATCTCTACCCTGACAACATTCTGTCATTGCATCCTTGTACTCTTAGCTCGTTTAAAACTTCCCCAAGAGGAGAAAAGTTCCTCCCTTTTTCCATCCCTTCTCTGTTTTATCTTATTCACATGGTTTACCCTGTGTACTCTGCATTCATTAATGGAGTTCTTCATCTGTGGTGCATTATGTCTATATCTGAGGTCAAACCAGAATTTTCTGAACAAGTTACCTCACTGGGTAGACGTTTTTTTTTCAAAAATAAATGCCTTGAGGCACTTAACAGTGATTTCAGGCCATGCCCAACAGAAGTTTAATTCAGGTGAGATAAAAACAGAACCACTACTGATTTCCTGTGGGATAAAGATATTAAACCTAGCAGCAGATTACAAGCAACCAAACCAAGTGTTTACTTTAATCTCATATTTATGTTTTCAAAAACAGTACTAATTATGAAACAACTCTGCTGAAATTACAAGTTTTTCCACTATCTTCCACCACCATTGGCTGCCAACTACAGAAGAGCATCAGACCATTTGACAATTATGGTTCGAGAGGGAAAGTTTGAAGAAAAGGTTGAAAAACAACAAAAAAAAATGGAACTCAGATGCTAACTGTGAGGAAAAACTAGGATTTACAAACTGAAAGTTCTCATAATCGTTATTTCATTACAAGAGATATACATTGAATAATTCTTCTCTTTGTTTTCACTTTTTTAAATACCAAACACAATGGCTAAATACTTGGGAAGTAAATGTAAATAGTTCTGGTAGAGAAGCAGTTCTCAACTTCTTTAGATTTAAGGTATCCCTCAGTAGACTCAAGGTGTCTCAGAAAATGTCAGCTCTAACTTTTCACTCCATTTTTGACTGCAGAAAAAATAAGGCAATTCTCTCATAACAAAAATCTTAGAAAGACCACAACAGGTCAGAATGTTTTTGACACTGTGGATTCCTATTGGAAATGTCTGGGTTTACCTTGTGAACCATGTTTTGTACACCTAACAGTGACTATAATTTGTGGCACCCTGCAGCACCGTTGAAAGGATCTTACAGTACCAGAATCACTGCAGTAGAGTGAAAGAAGAACAGCAACACATTTTATCCACACCAGGTCATCCAAGGTTCCCCCCGACAACAGGGAAAGACAGCACAGTAATGCAAACTTTGCTTATTGTTCTCTGATGCCTCATTACAGTGGGCCAGATCACCAAGCTGGCCATTAAGTACAATCTTTATCCTTTTATAGGGTGTCTTCCACTTAAGACGTTGTAAATTTAAAATGTACGAATAAATTGGATGAGTAAATTAAGCCTCTGGGAGACAGGGAGGATATGTGGTTCTCAACTGGGTGCCTAGAGATCCTTTCAAGAGCTCCCCGGGATGCTATGCAAGGTTTTCACTGTTAGGTGTACAAATGTGATTCGCAAGATAAACCTAGAAATTTTGAAGAGGAACCCATCGTGTCAAAACCACTCTGACCTGCTGTGGTCTTTCCAAGTTCTTCGCAACAGAAGAGCTGCTCTGTTATTTTCTTGTAGTCAAACATGATGTGGAGATGGCATTGTCTGAGAGAGGCTTTGAAGCTATGCAGGGGAGGCCGCGAGTTTAAGAAGGGCTGTCTCACATCCATCCAGGGGTGCCTCAAGTTGAAAAAGAAATGGAAAAACTGCGGATTGAGACACAGGGAGAAATGAAACACAGCAAGGCTAATTCCATAACTTGGTTACATTGACATGGGGAAGTCCTGGGCCTGGAGGAGGCCGCAGGTCACTTGACTGCCCATCTTGTGCCTTCCCCACCAGCCCACGCTTCCTCTTTCACGTTCCCAGGTCCAATGCACCCGTGGGAGCTGCTCGGCTGGGACCAGGGCTGCGAGGCAGCTGGTGGGTGCCAGGCACATGAGGCAGGAGGAGCATGGGGCGGAGGGAAGAAACCACAACCCTGGCAACAAAGAGCTATAGGATCAAGGGCCCACCCCAACACCAGCACCTCCCTTGGCAGCCGCACACTCCTGACTTGGGTCAAGCACATGAGCCTGCGCTTCCCTGGAGGCACCGGCACATGCTGTTGGGGGGGGGTCGGTCCTCATATCAATCCTTCAAGCAAAGCCCCATACTCCCCCTGGAGATATCCCCCC
>NW_005841875.1:1168514-1175234 GCF_000455745.1 Alligator sinensis
CGGGGCCTTTCCTCTCCTGGCCTCTCTCAGTGCAGAGCTGGGCGCGCAGCCCTGGGAAGCGGCCTCCTCCTCCTCCCCTCGCAGCAGCACCAAACTCTGCAGCGCGACACTGACACCACCAAGTGTCATTTGCCATAAAAAAAGAAGGGGAAAAAACCTCATTTTTTTGTCCAGCTCAAGTGAAACCCCCCCCCGCCCTCAGCCTGGAGGCGCCTAATGCTTCTCCTCAGACAGCACAGAGGGCCCAGGCTGTCTTGCAACTCTTTATTTGCCCCTCATGGAGCCCATGGTGCAAATCACTGCCAGTTATTTGAATTTTGGTACCCGGCAAAACGCGACTCGCGGCCCTGCGATAGCCGGCACGGGTCCCACCCTCGCATCTCTGCCCAATTTGCTGGGGATTTTTCTTCCTGTGCATCTCCGTGCCTTAAAAAAACCTCGGCTGCCTCTGAGGGATTACAGAACGAGTCCTGCCTAATAAAACAGGAGCTAATGAGAAACATACGGGACGGTTTGAGAAAAAGAAAACAGCTTGTCGAGCAAATACCGCGCTAGACGAGGGTGCCCAATGCGATTTTTGTACCAGAAACAATACAATCGTGGGCGGCGTCCCACCAAGCGAGGTTGTATCCTGTATTTTCCTTGCAGTTCTCCTTACTCCTTGAAATACAAGTTGTCACCCTTCCTGTAAGCTACCTAGAAGAACGGATACGCGCACAAAGGGAAGTGTCAAGCCACCTCGACTGTGATGATCGTAACACAGCAATACACCGGCCGCTTGACTGTCTAATATGGTTTGGTTTTGCCTACGGAGCGAGGACCACGTTATGTAACAGGATCGCGTTGTACTGAAGTCAATGTAGCGACACCAGTTCACGCCGGCAAGCTGAGTGCGTGGGTCGAAATACAACGAGCATGGTAAATGGCATGATATATTAGGAGCGGGGAAAAAACAATCAGAGACAGAGAAATAGAGCGGGCAGTATAGTATGTAGAGATAAACGAAAAAAGTAGCCATACCTTTTAAGTGTTAGAGATGATGCTGAATCAAAACCCGCCACAAAAATAATCTTTGTGCATTTCAACAACCCCCTCTCATACATGAGACCGAAGCTTCAAACACCTTGAAAATTCAGACAAAATTGCCTCTGGCTCCAGATCATCTCAAGTGTAGCCAGAAGTCTTCGGTAACCTGTGATCCAACACCAACACATTGCAACTAGACCCACATGGCGATCAAGTCATTCCCTAATACTATGCTTTACCTGGCAATTTATTGAGAGTGCGGAGGAACAGGCTGCTGTAGTTTAGCCAGTGAACAATTGTTCTGGTTTGGCCACTCACCCTTCAAGTGGAACAACAAAATAGCTGGGCTTTTTCCAACCCTTTTGTGTTGCTCAATTAATAAACTGAATAACAAACAACAAATTGGCAGCAGGCATTTTAGATGTTGTTCACGTGCCAGTCATAAAGGTTCCTAGACTTCTATGAAACAAAATGTACTTTGATTGAAGAGCTCCAAAACAGTTGTATACTGTTTAATGACACACACAATACAGAATTAATATGTATTTTGCTACAGAAATGTCAGTCCTGCTGGTGAAGAAACCTAAAGCTGTCCAAAGAGGGGGGAGGAATAACGGTACAGTAAGAAGTATGTAGTTATTAATTTAAGCCTAGAGGTAGGGTTAGGGGCAGTGCTTGAAACACTTTCCATCTCAGCAATGATTCTTTAGAGCAGGAGTGTTAAGCTCATCCCATCCCCTTGGCTAGATCCGGACCTGATGACAGCAAGGCAAGTGACGGAGGTGATGAGGCCAGTGGTGCCATAAGCATGGATGGCAGGATCAGCAACAGAAGCAGGCAAGTAGCCATGGGGTAAAGGACAACAGGCCAAGCAATTGCAGAGTCAGCAGGGCTGTGTTGGCACAGCTCTCGCTTGTGCCCCTGCCTGTGACAACCAGGCCCAACAGGGCCCCATACCTCAGATTCTGCAGCAGTCCCAGTCCCTGAATTTCCTGGCCCACCGGGAGCCCTAAAGACTGGAGGAAATGGCACAGTGGCTCCTGAAGGCTATATGTTTGACACCGCTGCTTTAAAGAAATATTCTAAATGTTCTGGAACCAGGCAACATAAATGATTAACATAAATAAGCAGATGGTCTCCTTCCAGTCAACAGGATGGCAGAAATGACATTTTATGCAAGTGAATTCAAATTTCATTTCTTACAACCCCTACAGAAGCAGTGGCACAAAAAAAGCAGTAAAACACCTCACTCAGCCTATCAGTCTAGATCAGGTCTGCTCCCTTGTGCAGTATTTAATAACTTATCATAGCCTTAGTAATGGGAACAGAAACCTGAAATAGCTCTCTTTCAAACCTTATCCCTATTAGCGTTGTTTACAGTCTCTGGGCAAGATGCTAAGAGTCATCTTAGGCTACTAAAAATGAGACTTAAGGAGAATTTATGTACGCAAATGCACTCTGCTCCAGCAGCTGCAAAACCCATCAAGCACCTATATTTTTGACTCCAAAATTACCGAGGCATCTAAATGCAGGTTTGCATGGAAGCAAAGAACCACCATCGGAGCAGCTAGCTCTTTCCTCGATCCTGCTGTAATCTGGATAGGAGGCAAAGGGGCACCTAAGCTCCCCAGAGGGGTTCAATCAGGTAAGTTGTCCCAAGTACGCCTAATAACCTTGTCCCAAGTATGCCTAATAATGTTGTTGAGATACAATCTAGAGCATGGGGGCGGTAACCTTTAGAGCTGAAAACATACTGCTTGCTCCATGGTGAGCTGGTGCTTCTGACCCAACCACTGTTGTCCCAGCTTGTCCCAACATGTACAAGTGAATCTAAAAAACTGAGTCCAGACAGATGATCCCATGACCTAGTGTAATTTACATTGAATGTGTACACCAGACATAATTTCCACGGAGATCACAGACTGAGAGATATACAATTGCTGCAGGGCACAGTTGTGGTTATTACTGTGCTTACCAATAATACCAGTATAAGTGATGGAAAACCAGTTCACATCTGTAACACAACAGAAGTTTAGTGCACATAAACTATTTTCAAAATGGCTGAAACCAGTTTAAGATAAATCTGGATGGATATAGTATCAGAGTTAACTGATTTAAGTTTAAATCAGTGTATTGGACTTCTGTCCTGGACTCAAGTTAACTCACAGTTCTCTAGCATCCCAGGCTGCTTTGTACTTCCCCCACAAAACCCACCCCTGCAGGGTGGGCTGGCCAGCCTTGACCCAAGCTGTCTGCTCCAGCCCAGCAGGGAGGTGTGCTCTACCACCGCCCAGCCTCTGGCCTGGGGCACTGCAGGCATGGGGCTGCATTTCTGGAATCAAAAGTCTGTTCACTTGCTTATCAGTTCAATCTACACAGCTTAGACTAATTTGCAAAGATTGAATTGATTCAGCCTTAGACTTTTTGACTGTCTGTATTTCATCTAAGTGACAGATAAACCCTTAGCAAAAGGATGTCCTGGGATAGACATGGACAGATGACACCTAAACTGGTACAACTTATCCGTCAGTCTTTCAGGCGCAATTTTCCACTGGATTGGCCAAAGTTTTCCCAATTTCAGCTCCTATTTAACACCACTCTGATGCATATTATACCACAACAAAGGTGTCGGCTCTCTAGCCTCTAAATTTGATAACTAAATACAATACTTAAATACAAGGAAATGGTTTAGAAAAATAATTATGAAACCTTGATCTTCCTGTGACTCTTTAAATGATTGACTTAACTGAACTTTTGAATTGCTGGTAAAAGGAAAACGAGTTTAAAAACAGTTAAAGTGTTGGAACCCCCACTTGAAACACACTGTAGCAGCTGGTCCCATGGGGGAAGTGTTGAGCATGCTCCACCCATCCAAATCTTCTGACATGCTACAGACCTTGAAATTAGCCAGCAAATGTCTTTACCAAAGGCTGAAGGCTCAAAAATGGGCTCTGGGGATGAGATTGGAGCAACTTCACAGGCTAACTTCCAGGCCTGGAAGCATATCTGTAGATTCAGGTGTGTGCGGCACAGCCAGCCTTGCCTTTGCTAGGACCTGCTGTATATCCAAGCACACAGTCACATTTTGGAAGAGTTCAAGGGTGGGTCGAGGAAGTTGGGTCTTTGTAGGCAATCTCACTATTTGTAGCAGTATGAGAAGACCAAAGGGCAACTCAGGTGGCTGTCTCACAAGCAGAACATAGAGCAGAGATTTAGTACATCACAGAACATATGGAGGAAGAAAAAGGCTAAAGCAGTTTCAAAATATGGAGTAGAATATTTAACTGTTTATTTCCAAAGATACATGGTGAATTATGGGTTACTGTGGGACACTATCTTATTGAGTTCATAGTTTTGGGGTAAAACATGGATGCTTTTGTGGAACAGAACCTCAAATTATTTTAAAATACCTGTTTAAAATTAGTTTGGGCCCCATGAAAGAACTGTTACTTCTGCATGCTTTACCTTAAGTTGAAAGAGAAGGGAATCATGAAGTAGCCTGCATTAGTGTACAATATGGGTGTCAAACATATAGCTCACAGACCAGATCCAGCCCGCCAGGAGTCTGCCAGACTACCAGAAGTTGGAGGAGGAATGGCCTGCCACAGAATTCAGGAGGCTCCAACGTCAATGGACGTGACCATCTGCAGCAACCCCCTGGACTTGTGCTGCTACCCAAATGCAGCCCTGTACCACCACGTACCTGGGGAGGTCCCATTATGCTGCCCAAACATGGCTCCACACTGCTGCCTGAATGCAGCTCCCTGTTGCTACTTGGTCCCAGATCCATGCTGCTTCCCAAGCACAGCTCTGTGCCGCTGCCAGAATACGGCCCCACTTCAGTTGCTGCTGGCTCCGCAGATCCAGCCTGGACCACGCCCTTGCATTCCCTATCTAGCCAAGGGCCTGCGGCAAGTTTGATACCTCGGCTGTATAATATTTCCATATTATTATTGTTGTTGTCATCCTCTTGCTCACTAATGTTGATAGACGTTGGACAGTATGGGAAAGGAGGACAGCAACAATAACTCATGTGATATTATAGATGTGCTGGATATTAATATAAAGCTACTGGGCAGTGGAGGAAAAGAAAAATCAATATCTGTGAATATTGTTATATCCACAGTTTTTCTTAATCACCTGAAAAAATGACTGGATCCAGTTAAGCACTGAGATCAGTGAAAATGTTCTAAACAAGAACTGTTACAGCAAGATCAATATTACTATTATCATTTGAGCATCTAAAATTGTTCCCCATGATGTACAGAATACAAAACCATTGATGATTTGATATGTCTTGCTTGATATGTCAGAAAGGCAGCTCAAGATGCAAAACTGAGCAGAGAGAGAGATGGAGAAGTGAGTCTGGGAGTCTTATGCACAGAAATGATAATCACAGCTACAAGAAGAGAAAACAGTACATGAGTTTAAAATATATATCCCAGGAGAAGCTACCAACAAGAAGACCATTTGAATATTGAAAAGATGCTTTTGAGAGTTGAGAGTTAGTACTAAAACCTGTAAATAGATTCTGACCAGTCTAAAATATGTATAGGTGGATAATTGGATTCTGTGAAGAGCAGAAAGTATTCCTGAAAAAATTAGGGGAACAATATGCCAATTACTTAACATGAAATAATACCCTAATTTAGAGAGGGAGAAGTAGAAGAAAATGTAAATGGTCTAATTCCTTAGAACGTCCTCACTGTTGCCATTTATCTAGAACATCCCTCATTTTATGCTCATCTTTGTTTCAGTTGCATAGAAGTAAGTTGTATTCTCACTTATTATTGGAAATCTGTGGTTCTCGATCTTTTTAATACCACCATCCCATATTATCATAATAATACTATGTAGAGTTTTGAGACCCACCAGTAATAAAAGGCAGGGAGTTACTATCTTTCTGCCCTTTATGAGCAGTTTGTGACCACTAGGCTCAGAAGTCACCCATAACAAAAATGCTGCATCATGATAAGATGTTATAGAAAGATGTAACGCATAATGGAAATTAATCCCACATCACTGTTAACTTTGCACACTATTATCATCTTGCATCTCTCAGTATGAGGTTCTTTGTCCTTTATTAATTCCAGATTGGCTTTGTAGAACCGTGTTTTTTAATTGTAGTGCTACAGATTTACTCATCTATATACCACTTAGTTTATAGCATTACATCAGACTCCTACTGTACAAGGCTATAGAGAGGTTGCCAGTTTCTGAGCGTTCCCCATTCCCAAGTGTCAATGCCAACGTTCTTGCCTAAGCATGTTCAGTTTTGAGAGTGTCTGACATTTGGGTGGGACACGTTCCGTGTACAGGACGGTGGGGAGGTCTAACATGCAGCATCACACTAATTATAGCAATCTGTTGACAAAACTGTGAGTTGGAAGTCCACCGCTTTCAGCAGCAGAATTAGGACTAAGATCCACAATAGCCATGCACTGAGCAGTTGTATTTGCGGCTCCATAGCCAAAACCACAGGAAAACTATTTTTAGCAAAACTGAGCCCTAAATAGTGGAAACACTGAAAATATAGCTTACACAAGGGGCCAAATTCTTCTCTGGGCTACACCCAGTCCCCAGTGATGCTGGGATGGAACTACATGGAACTGCACTGTAACACAAATGGGCAAGATTTTTAATAGTTGGTATCAAAGGATTTTATTCTTTAAACAAAGGATTTTTTTTTTCCTG
>NW_005841875.1:1175265-1228712 GCF_000455745.1 Alligator sinensis
AAGAAGCAACTGACAATGCAACTCTGGTTGTCTGTCCTATCACTTGCAATGGAGTGAATGCATCCTACAGTCCCTGCATGTGTACATAATGTTTATACCTAAACTAGCCCTCCATTGATTACACGGATACTTTTGGCCAGCAGGGGCTGTCACTTTCAAAACTGATGAAAAAGGTTCTCATATTCAACAAACTATCTAGACCAAATGAAAAAAGCACATCTGTAGTCTGGGAGAGGAGAAGCAGGTGAAAATGCCTCTGAGGACCAAGCCCATACACAATTACTATTAGTTATAACCGTAATTGATTCCAAAAGACGAATACATTCCATTGCCATTATTGCCACATGCCATTTTTCAGCACAGTGGTACTAGCAATAATATTCCTGTTATTCAAAATCACACATGTCTGAGCTGCTTGAGAGCATGATTCTTCTTTCTAACTGATGTAAGTACTGTGGAGTGTTTCCACTGAGGTCCACAAAGTAACACAGGTGCAAAGCCAGCATCAGGCTTTTTTTGAGGTAAAATGGATCATTGCACACTTAGTAATACAACTAACCAACAAATATTACCTTTGGCTTAATTAATATCCTCTCCAATATCAAGATGTGCAGCAGTAAGTACATTCATGCCTATCTCATGAAACTGCTAAATAACCTCAAGGGCAAGGTTATTAGCCTTTCCTGTTTTGCTCAGATTTCGAATACTTTTAGCACAAAATTTGTCTTTTCACATGAGTGTTTTCTGTATTAATTCAACCAAGTGAAAGAATGAAAGTAAAAGTGTGAGTGATTTTAGGAACAATTTTGCCGATTCTACTTCTATTTTCACAGGAGCTATTTTCAGCAGTAAAAAATGCTTTTTATGTGGACAAAAGCAGAATAGGGGATGCCCTCTAAATTAAAACTTAGTGGTGGCCTAAGAGAAGATGAAGAAAAAAGGAAAGGTAAGAAATATTAAATTTTCATAAAAGTAGCCAAAATCTTTTCTTGTTGCCATTTTTTACCACTCATTGCACTTCCCTAGTCTTTAAACTTACAATGACACAAACTTTTAATAGAAATGCTGTGGGGAAGATGGGGTGGGGGAGGAGGGGGATAGGGGGAGTCAGCTTTTAAATTTAAGACAGGGTTTTTACAAGTCTAAAAGAAATGGAGAGAAAAATCATTCTCGGTTTATGCCTCAATTCCTCTGTATTTGGCAGAGTAAGGGACAAGTTAAAAGTTCATAAACTTTTTCACTCCAGATGCTTATATGGGTCCCATGTAAGGCTGGGTCAATAAAGTAGTTGAAAACCCTAATTACAGTGCACTGCATCTTCTGAAGTGCATTTTGGGTTCTCAAAGCTCTTTTAGATCATATTTACAACACACACATACTATTTTCTGTTTTGTACGTTAATTGCTTCCCATCGTGAGGACAGAATTGCACATTTAGATTGGGTTAAAGATACTGAAAGATAAACATTACACAATTTGCTTGACTGTCTGGAATAGAAACCCTAAAACCATTCAAACACAATCTTTCTATATGCATATTCCAAACCTATGCTTCAGCACAAAATCTCTCCTTCTCCACAGATGTATAATTTTTTTTAAATAAAAAACTTTTTTCCCTATCTGCATTATTCCAAACCCACTATGAATGTTAGGAATTTTCTACAACTCCAGTATTAAAACTTTATTGTTTCATGATTTAACTCAAATCCTACAAATTAATGACCTTAGCAGCAGATGCTACCTTGGAAAGTTCTACATGCACAGGCCTGTGCTTAGACCTTAGCCACGTTATTCAGTTACATTCAGTTTAACAACAGTAAAATCTGCAAACTTTTAGTATCTGACGCCATGTTACCAGCTCTCCTCTTTCCTCTGAAATACAGGGTTTAACAAATTAAGAAGTAGACATATTTTAAAGGGAAGGAAAAAAATAAGCAAATCTCCATCATTTTACCTTAGAGAAAGAAAGTTATTGCAGCTCCATTTTCTGTGCCCTTATTTTTTTTCCTCTAGTTCCTTTCCAAGTGATTTCTATTTCTCTCTTTTTCTCTCATACTGGCGACAGACAGGCTAGGGGTGGAGCTCTGAGTGAAGTATCCCCCTGCCTGCTGGGAGAACTGAGGTATCAGATAACAAATACTTCTCAGCAAACAACCAAGGGCAGTCAAGCTGGGAAGTGTGCCTGTGTGTGTGTGTATGTGTGTAAAGACTTCAAATTCCCACTTTAGAAACTTTCTGGAAGTTGTATACCAACACAAATTTTGTTTCTTTCATCTTGAAATAATGTTTTTAATTGCAATACAATACAGCCATACTTTGAACGAGCGACATGCTTCACAGAATTTCTGATCAATGACATTATCAAAAATCGTTGATTCTTTTCCAGTGAACAGTTTAGTCAATGCATTTTATTTTCTGTTTGTGAATCGCGAATGGAGGAGGAAAATGTATTGAGTCTTTGCATTATGTTTCTTTGTACTCAAACAGTATATAGATACTTTGGCTTTAAATGATCTTTTTAATTTCTATATATTAAAAGGATGATAGAACAAGAAAGAACACAAACCTACTTAAAGTAGAAGGGTGCTCTCCTCTGAATGGACTGAAATGAACACAAATAGCTGCCTCGTTCTGCCGAGAGCAGAGTCCTTCAAAATTTCAAAGTGCATTATGTAGAAACACAAGTTTCGACTCCAAAGTTGGAAGCACTTACGCAAAAAAGTACGATTACTCACATGTGCAAGCATTACCAGAATCAATCCATTTATAATTATCACAATGCTCTTTTCAGTCCAAAGGTTTGACCCATGCTATTGGTGATTACGGTACTGATTAGGACAGCTATGTCTGATTTCATTTGCTAATATTTTACTATATTGATATTCTCTTTTATAATCTCTTGTGTGTTTCTACTTGTTTTGAAAGTTGTTTGTGCAGCATCCTGATTATTTCTGCCACATTACAACTAACATTATAAATTTGTAAATTATACAAATAATCAGCTCCTTTAATGGGGATAATTCTTCTGTTCACAGCCAGGAGAATGTGAAATAATTTTTGGTTACATTAACAAGCCTTTCTCTGTCAGAGAAACACAATGAGCTTCAGGTGTAAGACTCCTTGCAAACTGATAATGAGTTTATACTGTGTTTCACAAAAATGCATTAATTACTATAATCAACATTAGGAGATGCTTATTGTGGCACATTAAAGGTGATTTGAATGGATGTCTTCATTTAATTACACTTCAGTTTGTTAACCCAGCTACTGAGTTCAGTTTTTCAAAACAAGAAAAATATTGATATTAATAAATCTAAACATAGTAGACTCAAAACAAAATAGAGCCTTGTATGGGATGGAAATACTGTTCCACCGTTTTGAAGTTTGGCTTTAAAGAGGAATCAAACCCTCAAAATTTGAAATTCTCCACTAAGGAGAATTCTAAAAATAAAAACAAGGTTGAAATGTTGCATTTTGTCAAAACTGAATCCATTTATTTTGATTTTTTCTTTTAATTTTGTGTTCTAAGATGCATCTCAGTAAAAAAAAAAATCTTACCTGAAAAGTAATTAAAAATAAATAAATAAATGAGTTTCATTGTAAAATGTTTAAAAATGACATTTCAGAGATTTTTCTCAGTTTTTTTCTCTAGGTGATTTTCCGCTGAAATGAATTTTATTTTAATTTAAATGTATATTCCAATAGAATATCGGGGAGGGTGGGGGGAATTGTTTTTTTTCCCCCTCTAATCAGGTCTAAAGTACATCAAAATCATTTGGCAAACATTTACTTAATTATAGCTTCTGTAAGAGAGGCATTTTTATCTCTAATTTAAACATAGAGAACATGAAACAGAGATCAAGAAAGTGACCTGTACTCATACAGTTCATGTCAGAACTGGGAATAGAACTTAAAATTATTTCCTAATCCTCCAGTATTGAACTTTTACCACTAGACTGACAGCTTCTATAACAACGTACCTTCAACTAGGCTTTAAAAATTTGTAGTTTCCTTGAAGTGTTCTGGTCCCATTCTTTTCTTCCTCTTAGCACAAGTGTAAGGAACTAAGTATTACAGCCTTGGTAACTTGATATTTCTTAGAGGGCCTCAACAGCATCAGTTCTTTCTTGCCTTTCTCCGGCCATGGTTTGATTAAAAATTTACAGCAGGTACAGGATTATATGCAAAACATACATATTTACAGTTATATTTAATTATCATGATCAGAGCATAGGATTATTTGAATGTAAAAACTGAAGGGATTGTAATCCTCTGCATTTTATAGCAGAGCAAACACATAAACATAGCGGCAGTCCGCCCATTGCTTTTGCACCTATTAGAAGCCTAAATGGATATAAGTGCCTATGTATAATCCTATTCCATCCAGTTTGAATCCCTGAAAAATATACAATACCCCTTCTTTTGCATAACACCTTCATCTGATCCTTTAAGGCTAAATCCCAAAGGCCTACCTACTTGCTGCACTAACATTTTTCAAGGACTTGAGCAGCAGGGAATCAAATCACTCCTTGGTACCTAAGTCCACTTGGGCACCTAATACATGGAACAGAATCTGGCCACTACCATTGAATCTAAGTACGTTTAATTTTATTGTAGTTCTGTATTCTCTGACATTCTTCAGATAACAATCAGTGAACAAAGAAGGCTGAAAAATGTCACCAATTAAAAAAAAACAAACCATAATTACAGTACTGCATTTTCTTGCATGCATTGTGTATTGTTTCCAAAATTCAGCTGCTGGAAATTGGTGTGTGCATTATAATTGAGGAAATACGGTAACAGCAGTATCTCCACTAAGCCTCTGCCAGGAATAATCAAAAGTAAAGCTGTATGTGCTCCATGCCAGAGCTGCTGGCTGTGGCTACTTGCTGTCTCCAGCCCTGCAGAAGCTCTCAAGGAAAGATCTTTTTTTTTTTTTCCTTTCTGCTTTTCAAAAGCAAGGCACATATTTCATTAGGGACATGCTGTATGCAAGAGAATACATTACTTTTGCTTATGCAAGCGTAGATGCATTTGAAGACAACTTCTACTTGATGTCACTCATCTTGTTTATGTACAATCAAGATCATTTAAATTCAACAATTTAAACAGTTTTTAGTTTTAGATGAGAACTGAGTTGAATTCTAGGCTCTGGACATCAAAATAATGCAGGCACACACAAACCTTGCAGATGCAATATTATGTTGGCTGGTCTTCCCAAGTTCTTCATGCAGATTAATCCTGGGGGAAGAGGATCAATTTGGGCAGGATTGATGAAGATGAAGGTGGATGTACAACTACAAAAGTCTGGAGATAATGCACCTGACCTCTAAGCTCTGACCCAGCGTGCCCTGTCTATGGCTTCAGCTATGTGGGAGGGACGCAGGGTAGCAGCCTGCTTGGGTTTGGTGGGGAGCCAGAACCAGTTCCAGTTTCTCTCATCCATACCCACTGGGCACATCTACATGTATACTTTAATGTGCAGTAGATTCTTTTACTGCATATTAAAGTATCACATAAAAAACTGCGACATTACGCTAATGCACAGTAAAATCTACTGCACATTAAGCATCACTTAAAAACTGTGCAAATGCGCTATTGCGCATTAGGGCAGTCAAATGCACTTTAATTTAGTACGTCACATTTGGAGGTACTAAATTTAATAAGCTTTAGAAAAGTCACATTAATGCATGTATACACGTGCCCACTGAGTAGCATTTGCTACACTACACAAAAGCAATCTGAAGTCAACATTTATTGCACTGTTTCAAAGAACTGGAAGCCAAGTCCTCTAGCAAGTGTGTACCTCTCCAGCAGCATGCAGTAAACTAGCTATCGGGTCCCATCAGAGAATTTCTCTGACCTCAAAGGATTTGCTGCTGGGTTGAAATGTACTGCACTCAACCCAAGTCTCTTTCTTAGCTATCTAACTCCCTCAGTGTAAATGGCGTTTTGGACGTGTGGTTTCAAGGAAGCAGAGCTTAGCAGACAAAATGCTTAGCAGAGTCACTTGTCCCTGCTTCTCCTCCTCGACTGACAAATCTCTCCTCCTCATGCTTTGGAATAACAACATCCTAACTCCTCATCTCTCCCAACTCCAATGTACAGGTTCATTGTCTCTCTTTTCCTCCACCTTTCTTTCCCCTACTCCTCACCAGGCCTTGTATTGGAGGCAGCAAAGGTCTGAAAAAGGCCTGTATTATTTGGCTTTTTCTTTTCAAAGAGAACAGTATTTGAGGCCAGGATATTCAGACATCCTGGGAAAATACAGTCTATAAAACCATGTGGTTAAGCCAAAGATGCCAGTATCATATCCACAATCACTATAAACTATGATTATTTTATCACTTCCATAAATGTCACTTCAGCAGTTCCATACCAGAATGGGGGTGGACTTGTCTGTTTCCTCCTTGTGGGACAGTGCACATATGCAGTCTTGTTTATCCTTGACCCGCTCAGCAGAAAATCAGAAACATCTTGAAACATCTTGTTTAAACAAAAAAAGTGCTCAACAGTACAACTGCTTATTCTTGTGGCACACTGCAGTAGCCCTCGTTATTCTGAGCAAGTGTCCTGAGCAAAATCATTCAGGGGACAAATTAAATCAGCTCCTGATGGTTCACTGAGTTCCCACTTTGCAGTCCAGAACCATTCACTGAAAAGAAAAAATAGGTTTCTGGTCCTTATGGTTGCAGAGGTAACCCTTAATTTAAGAATAAAATGCAAAATAATACCATATGTGTCCCTATCAGGGCCTCTCTGCAGACACTTCATAGGAAGTTCTGCAGACACTTTATACCTGGGTAGGAGAAGGAAAAGGTACTCTCCACATTGTGCAGTCAGGCTGGCAGAGGGCAAAATTCTCTCTACAAAAGTCCATATTGACTACATGCTATCTACATGCATGTGAGATCAGATTGCAGCTTCAAATAACCATAATTTTGCTTTTATTCCCTCTTGTGTACGCAGAAGGGTCTCTTCAAATGATGCCATGATTCAATGGAATCTCATGTGTTTCACACACTGTATCTATTCCTCTAGCAAGAAATCACCAGCTTCTTCAGGACTCCTGCTTTTAAAGTTGAGACAAGCAAGCTAATTCTGTACTGACGTGCTGTTTGCAGACTGCCCTCCATTATAAAGGGGCACAGTGTCATTTCACTGGCTGTGATATGTCTGTGAGAGAATCTTCCATTTTTATCTCTCGCTTTGCAATTATTGTTTGCTTTCCCTAGTTTGCTTCCCCTACCACAAATATTTCCCACAGCGGTATTGTTTTCTATTGGACTCCTTAGTCATCCAAGTTAATAGTTATGGGCATACTGGACATTTTGTTATGGTCTTTTATGTCTTGGAAGGCATGAAAATGCTCTGTAGGGATCCCATTATGTCTTAGCACTTGTGCTCACAGACCGAATAGTTTCACCGCCTGTCAGAGCAGCAATGCTGCATGAACAGCTTCTTTTTTTGTTCTACGTATTTTTATTTAAAAGTTCATAAACAGGTTCTGTAATGCGCAGTTTTCATTATACAATACTCCAGAGTTTAAAGGAGGAAGATCTGTTTTCAATTGGAAAATTAATCTGCAAATGGCCACAAACAATTGCAGAAAAGAAATTAGAGGGGGGGGAAATCAATATTAAGCTATCAAAACATGATTCTGTAACACTTGCAACTCTTTAGCCTCTTATGCACATCATGGTTGCAGATCAATAAGAAATTTAAGCCAAGAACAGCAGCTACCTTCATTATGTGGGTAGGTGCCTTCATCAAAGAAGCTGGTTGTGTGTTCTTATGGATATTGATTTCTCCTTGATGCTAAGCAATTTTCCTTGATGCTAAGCAATCAAAGTTCTACGCCTTGATCTCTCTGTTAAATCATATCTGCAATAAGTTTCATGGGTGGAGCGCAGTGCATTCCAGTGTCAAAAGACACATGTATTTTGTCCGCAAGAGTATAAAAAATTTGCTTTCAAAAGTCTGCACACCCACACTAGCAAACCTGGGTTTTTTTATACTAGAAAACGATTTAATTTACCTCTTTGTGTAATGTATCCACATACCCCTTGTTATCAAATTAACTACATAATGATATTGCACTTATTTACATTAGTTTGTTTACATAAAATGTCCACCCCTAAACTGTCATTTAAATTTTTTTCAATACATTATTATTAAATTACTACTAAATTTATTCTTGAGGGGTTGAGCTGATGGGAAGGTATCAGTGACTCACCACGATGGTATGATTTAAAAGCTCTGTATTCCCTTTTGTCTAGTTACCCAGTCTTCATTGCTGATATTTTTAGAAAGGGCGCAGCATTTTAGTAGTTCACGTAACTTCCATTGCCTTAAAAAAAAATCAATTATCTAAAATAGACAATGCTAATTTTAAAGCCGTAATTGCCTCGCAAGCATGTAACAAGAGCCAAAGTAAATGGTGGGGATGTGAACAAATGAAAAAGAAAACCTCTGACGAGAGGGGAAAATAAGGATAGAAACCTGCGACCTTCATTTAGTGCAAGATCCAGAGCAGTGATAGAAATAGTGAAAAATGTTCCACACATACTTGAACTTCATAGGAAACAGATTCCTGCCCACAGGAAGAAATGACTGAACACATCAGCAAGAGCACCGAAGATTTTTAATTTTCTTTACTTTTGGGCACCAGTGCTACAAAATGTTTGTGGATCCAGCCTACTTGAGTCGTAGTCCAGTTTGTTAATGAGTACTGTATCCCCTTGTGACTGAAACAAGGCCTTCAGAGAAGCAGGGACGTGATTTATTAAGTAGATGGACAGCAGTACCAGAAGGCAAATTATCTTTCTGGAAATGGTTTCAGGTCAGAAATGGGTCATTTCCAGAAAAGTGATGATGTTCCTATCATTTGAATAATTATTTCTGGATACCTACTTTGCTGTTTGCTCATAAATAAGTAACTACATTAGTTTTACTGTCACCAGTGGAGCTCAGAGGAATAATTCTCATCACTGGCCAGTTACCTTAATGGGCATTATTGAACGTTGTAAGCTATACCATATTGCTATTATTTCTCTTCTTTGCTCTCCAAAAATTCATAGGTCCATCTATCATAGGGTTTTATTGTACTGCCTATCACTATAGCATTGGAGTGCTTGTGATGCAAAAATCATTAATAAAGACCCTAGTGGACAAAATGGTTTCCCTTTACAAGGTCAGAATGCTACTTTGAGGGGCTGGCCAATGAAAAGAGGGACTAGGAATAAAAAAAGAGGCTGCCTCAAGCATTCAGCTTCACACTCAGTGATGTCCAGTCATCCAGCCTGGAAGCGACAAATGCATGAATTACTACAGTCAGGCTCTTGACAGCAAGATGGAAACAAAAGGCATTTCTAGAAACAGATGTTACCTGTTCATTCAATGTCATCAAGGAGTGTAACGGGCCCTCGAGGCATTGAACTATGATGAATGGGAGCTAAGGTGCTTAAACAGAAGATGGAGACTAGTCCTGGCCAGCTCTTTGAAACACTTCCCATTCTAATTAGCATAACTGACGTTTTTCTTGGGTTCATCTGGAGACTTCTGCAAACAGTCTCATCAGTTGAGAATTAGACCAGTGTGTCATTGTCATTATAGGTAATACTTTTATAGTATATCACTTTTAGTGGAATCCATAGCAAAGACTATTTGGGGAGGCTGCATTCTGTTGGAGAGGGACTATTTGTAGTCCAGGTGAAATAAATTGGGCTTCCTGATGGAATAAAGCACTGACCACTGCCTATAAGAATGGCAGAATTGCATATCAGGTCCTGAGTATGGGTAGCTTCAATGGACTCTGTCCTGCAAGATTCCTATGGATGTTAGTAGGAGCTCTGATCAGGTGAGATTTGAGATCAGTCTGATCAGCCCCCACCCAATCAATCAAAATTACTAAATGCAAGTGTCAAGACCCTGGATTTTAGCTGGACTATTTAGAAATGACAAAGAACAGACAACATCTGGAAAGAGGTGTGAGCCCTGTTATCTGATATTTAACATGAGTTCCAAATTTAAATCCCTTGGCAGACATGGAGTTCAATAATGTATTAGGGAAATAACTGACCCTGGTGCACTGCCAAACAAGGGGATGATCCAAATTTGATTCACAAGAGAACTACATCCATCCAATGAAAGTATGAAATGAGGAATGGCAGATGCCGCTTGAAGCAGAGGGCTGAGCTTTCTCCCACCATAGATTGCTGTTGTGACTTTGCTGTGAACCCTGAAACAACGTACTGCCCAGGAGCACGCAAGGAATTAGACCAGGGCTCAGTCAGTCTTCTTCCCGGTTTCCCCGCCTGCTCTGGGGTGGTAGTGTTCCCTGAACCATCCCTATGTCTGGCCCAACATATGGCTCCATTTCAACTGCGTTGGCCCATGTGTTGTGAGGAACTGGAACCTCAGCTCCACCCTGTCCCTATTTCTGGCCCACATCTGAGGGAAGGATATGGTCACACTGCTGAGGCTGCTCTCATGGCCTTAATGATATCTCTGGTATGGGTACCTAGATCAGAGGGGTAATGGGCTTCCTTTGTTCCCTCTAAAGATGCACAGTATGGGCTAGTCCTGTACAAAAACTACCTAGAAACTTCACTTTTCCTCTCAATGTCTTACTACTTATATGGACAGATCTTGACTTCAGTGCAGCTTATCGAATGAAGGAAGTATACAGGGTTGGACTCAAACATCACACGGCAGGCACCGGGAAATACAGACAGTCCACATGTAAAAAAATTTCCTACACAATCACCTGCCACCAGGGTTCAAACTATGTACCAGTATTCTAAGATTGATCAGTTAAAGTTTAAACTGATGCTCACATATTAAAAAAAATAATGTACAACTAAGAGCCAAAACTTGCACTCCTTACACAGAGCAAACAAACCTGTTAAATGACGGCATTTACAATTTTGTCTGGATCAAGCCCCCAGAAATATCGGCTTTTCCCTTCCAATGTATCTTTAACAGGAAAATTAGAACCAAGTTCTCCATCAAACTGCATGCAATTAAATTTTTATATGACTGATGGCAGGAAGCTGAGCAAAGAAGATGTAAGGATTTGCTTCAAATCCTACTTTCTATTTGCAAGGGAAAAAGCTGAGAAAATTTACATTTAAATCAAGCAATTCCTAATGCTAAAAGGAAGGCAAGAGGACTAAACTTGTGTAGGTCTCAATGTCAAAAATGCTTTGCTGCAAAACTGTTTTTCCCCATTATGTATTAAAACTCTGGATTTGTGAGCCAAGATGACAAATTTATTTCCCCTGTGATTTAGCCTGCACCTGAAAAATCTCAGCACTCACTGTTTTCATGACAGAGTGTGGAAAGTGCTGCTTTAAATTTATTTGGGACAAAAAAAACCCTTATATATATATATATACATATATATGGAGATATTTGTCTGAGAAGTGCAGGTCTTCCCATAAGCTGCTTTTCTAGTTAGACATTCTTTTCCATTATATTAGTGGAAACATAGAATTCTTTGGTCACTGTATTAAACTGAATTCTCCAGATATCTTTCTTTTTCCTTATTGGATTCTATGGCCTGAGTCTATCACCACAACCCACAGCATTTCTGGCTTTTCCTCCCTTATGTGATTTTATGGACTCAGACTTCTCTACTTTCTCAATGGTTTTAGCACATGGCCCTAGTTTATGATTCTAAATTGTCTCTTTAGTAAATGACTTTTCCATCCTCTGGAGCAGTTTAATAAAAGTATTTAATGACCTTTTCATTTTTAGCAATGACCACACATAATAAATGACTTATATATAGCACTTCTCACCCAGAGATCTCAGAGGGCTTTGCTAAAGGAGGTAATCATCATCATCTCTTTTATTGATGAGGATACCAAGACGTAAAGGTAGAATGTGGCTTTCACCAAGATCTCCCAGAAAGCCCATTGCAGAGGTAGAATTTGCTCTATCTACTGAACTGCACTGCCCCAGTGTGAGGAAGAGAAGTAGTAGTTCTTGCAACAATAATATTCTGGGATCAGAAATTCTCCATCTACTGACTAAAGCCCCAATTCAAGAAATAATCTCTATTCAAGAAGGCACTTAGTATTCACATCACTTTAAGCATTTAAATAAGCAAATTCCTGAATTGGTGGTTCAGGACTGTGGTAGAGCACCGGGATGCCTGCCCCTTGAAGGATCTGCAGAGCCCTTGGCAGGTGCGGCCAGGCCTAATCAGGGAGTCAGAGGATTCGGGGGCTGACAGGTGAGGTTGATTAGGAGGGCTGCATGAGTGCTGGGGGCATGCCAACTGAAAGAGAGCTGGGCTGGGTCAGGACATAAGCCTAGGCTAGAACTGCAAGAGGACTGAAACATCTGGGGAGCTGAAGGAGCAACACCCACCAGTCAGACGACCACATCTACTAAGGGCATTCAGAACCATCTGGGAACTACTGGGAAGGAAAAGGTTCCCAGGGACCCAGAAGGGGTCCACAGCTTAGGAGAGTAGGGCTAAGGGGGAAGAGAGACCAGCCTGTAAAGAAGATGGCTGAATATATTGAGACCCAGGAGGAGGCCAGGATGAACAGAGGACTGAGTGATTGGGTCCCAGAGAGGAGCCAGGGCTGCCCAGAGGAGGGAGTGGCTCATACAAGGAGCCTAAGGAGAAGCCACATTGGCCCTGAGGAAGTTGCAGTGCGTATGAGAGCCCTAGTGAGGAGCCAGGTCTGCCCCAAGCAAGGAGTGCCAGAGGGCTACTGAGAGTCCAGAGCAGTGCAGAGTGAGGGGCAGCTCACACGAGAGGCTGGGAGAGGGGTCAGGTCAGCCCAGGGAGCAGGGCTCAGGGTACATTTATATAACACTTCTCACCCAGAGATCTCAGAGGGCTTTGCTAAAGGAGGTAATCATCATCATCTCTTTTATGGATGGGGATACCAAGACATAAAGGTAGAATGTGGCTTTCACCAAGATCTCCCAGAAAGCCCATTGCAGAGGTAGAATTTGCCCTATCTACTGAACTGCACTGCCCCAGTGTGAGGCAGAGAAGTAGCAGTTCTTGCAACAATAATATTCTGGCATCAAAAATTCTCCATCTACTGACTAAAGCCCCAATTCAAATTCTCCACCTACTGACCAAGGCCAGAGAGTGACTAGGTGGGCCCAGAGAGCGGGGCCAGAGCAGCTGAGATCAAGCTCATGACCAGGATATACCCAAGGAGTGGGGTTGACATGATCTCGGTGGGGCTTTGAACCCTGTGGAGATCAGGGGAGTTAGTAGAAGGAACCCAAAAGGGAGGACCCATGATTGAGGGTGGTTGACAGCCAATTCACTGATTACAAGAACCTCGACTGGCCTATGCTGGGGCCAGGGCCCAGGAGGGGGCTGAAGGGGCAAGCCCACCATGAGGGATGGCCAGTGCTGTGGAGGTCCTGGCACCTTGACTGGTAGCAGTGCCAGGGCCTCAGGGAGGCCAAAGGTCTCAGTGGAGAGAGACAACACCTGAGAGGCAGGGGCCAGGGCCAGTACAGCTAAAATGATGTTGGCTGAGAGAACCATCTGAGGAGGAGGGCTTGAAAGTAAGGAGTCCAAATGCAGATTAGGGCCAGGAGTGGAGAGAGAGCCATGAGATGGAGTCAGGGGCTGAGGACCCAATATCCACCAGCTCAGGAGAGGGGCAGAACCTCTAAGGGAGACCCAGGGAGAAGGTATGAAGACCAGGTAGGCCTGATAGTGGTCAGGGAAGACCAAAAACTGCACCCTGCTGGACTTGGTTGGTGTGGTGGGGCTGCCTGTGGTGGGGCCATCTCCAGGAAGTGCCACACCTACACCATTCCAGTGAAAGGGGAATGTGGCACCAGAAAGCCTCAGCCCCACTGCCTCATGGGTTACCTTGTGGAGGGGAAAGGCTAAGGGAGCACACCCTGACAGAAAAGTGCGGGACAAGGAGGATTGGATGTACAATGGAGGTCCCTAGGCCTAAGCAGAACTAAACCAGGTCTGAGCGGAGCGGACAAGGCCTGAGCTAAGGAATACGACTCAGTTAGGGGCATGAGTCAGTGTGGCACAATTGGGGGCCTGAACCAGATATGACGAGTAGAATGCCATCTCTGAGGCATGGGACACGGTGTAAGGGTGGCACAGAGCTGTACAATTCATCCGGGAAGCTGGGGCCACAAGTCCAAGGGCATCTTAGTTAGATCAGGGTAGTCTCCTGCTGTCTACCTATAGCAGTTAAAAACAAGGTATGGCAGGAGAGTGCAGGGTGGCCTGCCCCTAGAACAGGGTGGTATAATTTTTTATTGGGGAGGGGGTACCTTGGCACCGCCCTGTTACAAGGACACAGGAGAGGTTGTTATTTCTCTCCTAACTATACAGTTGACCCAATAAAAGACGTTACCTAAAAAACCCTTGCCTTCTGTATGTTTCCTTGATCATCATAACTAAAACGTACCAACCCTACAACAACATAGAACAGGCCATATGAACTAAGAGAGCTCACTACTGGTGTATTTAGTCCCTCAGTCTTCTGTGTCTTGCTCATAACTGATTTGGGGAGTAGAAATAAGAATCCAAGGCCTTTCTCAGACCCGAGTTCATAGTGTTATGACTTAGGTGTTGTGGGGGCATCTACACACATGCTTTACTGAGGAGTTGACCAATTAGTTCCACAGTAAAGTGTCACCATCTACAAGTGAAATGCTATGAGGCTGGAGTAAACTAATCAACTCCTCTGTAGGATAGTACTGCCTGACACTAGTACTATCTAGAGTTATTTATGCTGCTGCAATGTACACACAGACGGTGACCAGGGTGGCTGGGGCAGGAGGGTGCTACAATGCAGGGGCTGCCTGCCAGCTAGCCCCACACTGTAGCACCCTCATGCCCCAGCCAGTCCCTCTGCAGCACGTTGAACTGGGTGGAGCAGCTCCAGGCTGACTGGCTGACCCCTACAGCCCCCTGCCAGCTGGGGCTGCACAGCCCTTGCTTCAGGTGCTGCGGTCCTGGGCACACGTGTAAACACTGTGCCCGGGAGCAATAAGCTCTGGTGTGAACTGTGCCGGAGTTTACTGAGGCATGCCAACTGCACATGTAGATGCCCCCTGCCTGTTCAAGCCTCTGCCACTCCAGTATGTGGGTCATCCACACCAGTGCAGCACATTAAACATTAAGCCATTGCATCAGCCTGCATTCTATCCATTTTAACGTCCATGTAATAAGCTTTCATCAGTGACAAACTAGTGTGGATAAAATATGAGCCAAATCTTAGCTTTTTTTGATGCCTGAAAATATTGGGGAAACCTGAGCCAAATCTAGCTAGGTGTACAACTCTCAGCACTTATTTCAGGGCTATCTTTGTGGGAATCCCTGCATTTTTGTCCACCTGATTTAATGGACTAAGACCCAAGAATACCCTAAAAACGGTAATTATCAGGGTATTTATTTGTAATTTCCCAAAATAAGGATGCATCTCAGGACTGATGGCAACAGTGATCCATATGAGATTGAAGATTGTGAATTATGGCAACAGTGCCAAAATCATACCAAGAATCTTTTTTAAAAAGGATCTTACCATTTTGAATGCTTTTTCTACACTCACTCTTCCTAGACTTAGCCTAGTGTGAAGGGTAGAAAGGGAGCTAGTACCTCATTTATAGCCTTTTTGAGCTTAGCCCATAATTAGTAATGATAGGGCCTTTACTAAATAATAATAAAGTCACCCAAAGTGAAAGACATTTTTGAAAATCTGTGCTACCCACAAAGGCTGCAGTGTTGATCAATGTTAAGTGTTGGGTGGTATTTCCAAAACAACGTACAAAATTTAGGAGTGCAAACCTCACCAAAAGTAGGATGCTTTTCAAATCCAGTTAGATACCTTTGAAAATCTCTGCCTTGGTTCCCATGAAATGATGAAAAGAAAAGGTCATTTTGTTAGTTTTGTTTCTGGAAAACTTGAGATGCTTTCTTGATCCAGTTACCATTAGGAGTTTAAATACACCCTGTGTGCAAATGTTACCTGCAGCGCACAGCTTCCACCCAAGAAAGCTCATGGGACAACATATGTAAGAGTGCTCCCTCATGACTGAGGGGCACCTTAACAGCTAGAAATATAATTAATATAACTTCTCTTCCCCCACAATGCTCTGCATTCACACACTCAATATGAAGCAAGCAGCATGGAAAAAATAATCACAAGGAAATGTCCAGAGAATAAGGCAACACTGTCTTTGGGATAACTTGAGCCAAGAGTTTACACCCATAATTCAGAGGCAGGCTTGTCACTGTCTGGAATGCAGCTAAGAGAGCTCTTTGCACCCGTGATGTACAAGAGGAGCCAGCATGAGAACTGGCTAAGGAAATGTCATTAAAACAACAAGATTGAAGATTAGCCAAAATAAAGCAGGTGCTGTAAATCTAATGGGACCTGCCCGTGTGTTTCAAAGCAGCAGGTATACTCAATGCTTTTGGAGTGCAGCTGTCTTGCAGGCTCAGCTATGTTATCTGCTCAGCAAAGAGAAGCAAGGATTTTGCAAATTAAGGGGCCGATACAAAATGAAGTGGCATCAACGGGAGCTTCTGATGTCTACTTTAGCAGATGCTGCATTGAGGCCCAAGTGCTCATGTTTATTCTGACATCATGCCTATAGTTGGAGTAGGGATTTTGGCCAGCTACAAATTTCTGGCTTAGGCTTAGAGGCCCAGATTCGCTGCTGGGTCCTGTTTGCAATTGGTGCAGCGATGGGGATAGACATGGTGAAAGGAGTGTCCGCAAGCCAAGAAGTTACAGCAGCCTGGTTTTCAGGCTGGTTCGAAGCAGCACCATGAGATTGCTTTAAATGAATCCCAGCTGCTACTGCCCCTGCAGAGGGCTTCTGACAATTCAGAACAGCTAGGGCATGTCCCAACAAGTGTGCACATGCGGTCTGCAACCCCTCAAAGCAATTTGAGGCACTGCAAACTGCACGTGGTGCATGTGCAAACTTTTGCCGCACTGCTAATTTGCACTGTGGGGGGTTATACCCGGAGATCCCACTGTTAAAAAAAAGGAAAAAAACTCACTTAAAGTGTCATGGTACACACGGCAGCAGCAAGTGACACCAGAAAGGGACAAACAGCGGTAGCACAAATATGTGCTGCTGCTATTTGCCCCACAGGAAACGAGTGCCCTTGCATGTGTGCGTTCACAGAGACACCCCCCCTAGAGTGCAATTGCAAGGAGTCATGTCGTTCCTTATCCATAGCCCATCCCTCACATCTACTGCTTTTCTCTGTGTGTCACAGATAGTTCAGCTGGCAGGTTTGGGCTATTGTCTGCCTGCTTTGGTTCCCCAGCATGGCCTGATTGCTTTGAAGCAGCCTAGAAAACCTAGCTGCACCTCTGGAACCTGAAAGGCTTAATGGTTCTCTCACCCAACAGAGAAGGACTGGTTAGTGGTGTCACTGCCCCAATTTCTGAGAGCTTCTAAACTTTCCAAAGCTGGAGAACAATTACAGAATGTGAAGTATTTCTACCACAACAAGTTGGAACCATTGACAAATGTCCCTTTAAGGAAAAATAGCCTCCCCTTTGCTCGGGCAAGTAGCCTAAGAGTTCAAAAGGTAAGAACCATTTCTCACCATGAGCATTTGAGAAGCGCAGCTGAAAACTGAGATTCTAATTACATTTGGCATTTCTAATAGTCAGTCTCTTACTAAACAAATGACATCACTTGTGGCATTGGCAGAAAAAGCGCCCAGCATAAGAGGCTGTAAACAAAGGTCCATCTAGCTTCATTCTGTGCTCAGCAAAGAGGAAAGGGGGGAAGGGACATCTTGTGAAATGACTGTGATGTTCAAACATTTTAAAAGTATTAAACATGCCCTGTGAGATGAAGTATATGTTTTTTCAGAATATTACTAATGGGAAAATACACCGTGGTGCTCTACTTTTCCACAAATGCAGGCGAGCGATTACATGCACAAATTATATGTACAATTCCCCAGTGAACTTTGTCAGTGTTAGCAGCGTTCAGACTGCTCGGGTTGGGAATTCCTCTAATAGCAGAGCTGCTATATTTTGCATTCCTTCTGATCCACAAGATAAGCTTTCCCAAATGGGTTTTATGTTTCAAGCACCTCCTCTGAAACGTATTCCATCACTGTTAATGTAATATTGGGTGCTCTTCTGGTTCCTTTCAGGTGATGGCCTTCCAGAAGTTTTACAAATACCAAATGCTAACCTCTCCCACTGCCCTATGACAGAGAGGTAAAGGATGCAAAGGGATTACCTCCTCTGACACTGAAATGTAGCCATCTCGAAGGTGTTTCACAGCCTGGAGCAGTGATTCTCAACAAGGATGCCACAGCACCCTGGGGTGCCTTTACATCGTTTCAAGGGGCTGTGGGTGTCCCACACAGTATTAGCGCTGTTAGGTGCGCAAATGTGATTTTGCAAGTGAAACCCAGAGATTGCAAAGAGGAATCCATAGTGTCAAAAACATTCTGACCTGTTTTAGTCTTTCTGAGTTCTTTGCAACAGAAGTATTGCTCTATTTGCTAGTTAAAAAAAAATGAAAACTAAGAGTTGGCTAAGGGGCGCCTTTACTCTAAAAAGGCTGAGAACCACTGGCCTAGAGTAACACTGCATAGTTTTTATGTGAGGAACCAAAGTATATTGTAGCTATCTGACTCTGCAGGGGGAATTTAGGTCAGAAAAATGCATTACTTCATTTAGCCATATTGGTACAGCTAAAAGCCAAAACAACCCCATCTTTCCAAGCTGGCATGGGGACCCCAGATTTAACTCCAATCCAGATGATAACACCTACAGCATTGCCACATTCCCTAACCCTGTGCTGAGGACATCAGTTCAGTGCCTGGAAAGTGCTTCTAACACCTATGCATTCTTCAGAGGTCTCCTTTCCAAACAATAATCTGTCTTGACCCTACCTCATCTGTAGGACTGGATAGCATCATAGCCCAGAGCATTATGAATGCAGCCATTTAGTTTTAACAGGATGTAGTTAGAGGCTTTCTGATATGAACATACCAATAACAGTCATCTGTAATCACATTGTTATTTGCATTCTTTAATGCAAAAATGGAAATAATGTTTGTATCAGAATTGCCTTCAGAGCATACATCTATAGCGAGTAAGAATTAAAAAACACAACAAATGGAAATACCTGCTCTATAATTGCAGACAAGTCTGGTTTTCATGTACTGTAGATATCTCTTATCAGCCTTGTACTCAGGAAATTATGCTGACAACCCCTGAAGAACAATAATACATTTGTACTTTTACAGTCAACTGTCATTACTGGAAGGTCTTAATGTGTTTGCTCGTTCCTATTTTTGGCATTTGCTTCATAGTTATGTTACCTTCACTAGCCTAACTTCACAGGCTAGAATGCATGTCTTGTCTCATATCTTTGCCTTTTGCAGGTAGCGTGTTTTTTTCTTGTTCTCTACATAGGGGCGCAGGGGAGGGAAGTCACTCATTTGAGATTAAGACAATCATGAACCAATCCAGGTGTAAAATGTTCTCATTGGATCATTTGTATGTCGTCATGCAGTTGCTTCACGTCGTTACATGTTATTTGTGTAAGAACTTGTCATTGTGATATGCATGAAAGTGGCTATTTTAAACTTAATAAATGATAATAACCAGCAGCAGTCAGATGGATTAAAAAAAAAAAGTCCACACAACAGCAGTTTACAGGAAAGGACACTTCAGTGTTGCCAATAGAGTGAAAAGGTCAAACATCTGGTTGTTCATTATAGTCCCCTCTGCAATCCAAACAGAGCTGCTGGGGAGGGGAGGGGAGGGGAGGGGAGGGGAACGGACGTGCCACTGAGCACAGAGAGGAAGGGGAATTTTACCTGCTTCAGGGGCCTCAAGCTCCTGGCGGGGGGGAGTCAGTCTTTGTGGGGGGGGGTTTAAGGCAACATTATGGAGCTTTTGGGGCTTGATTAAGAACTATGAATAAGATGAAGAAGAACTCTTTCACATCATGGTGGCTTCAGCCATTGTAACAGCTTGGCTTCCCATAGAACCATAAAAAACAGAAATATAAAGGACATCAGGAGGCCATTTAGTTTAACCTCCTGCTTAAAGTAGGATCCTCCCTGTCCAAACCATATCATCCCATATTTGTCTAACCTGCTCTTGAAAACTTCCAGTGATGGGAATTCTCAGTGATGTATGCCAAGGGTCAGCAAGCTATGGCCTCTGGTCTGAATCCAGCCCTGAAGTTCTGACTCTACCATCTGTCCCCTCTCCAACTCTTCCTGCTGCTCTCTTGTGCCTGTGCTACCCTCGCTGCAGAGACACCAGGTATCTGCAGCAAAGGTAAGCACAGGTGGTTTGGTTGCTCCAAGGGACAAAGACTTGTGGCCCATGGCAGAAAGCCAGGTCACAAGCTCCAGCCTGTAGTGGCAAAAGGTTGCCAACCCCTGCTTCATAGGCGACTGGTAGGGGGAGCACAGGGGGGCACGTGCCCCCCCCCCGATGGGACCGTCCCCATTGACAACGCTGCAGGCGGCATCTGCAGGTGCTCGACGTGTCCCCCTGACAGGGCCGTCCCCACTGCCAACACCGGTATCTGCACGAGCTCACCAGCTTGGCCACCGGCACTGCCGGTGGCATCTGCAGGTGTTCGACAGCTCTGTCCCCACTGCCGACTCCAGTGGCAGCTTCTGCGGGTCCCCCCACAAGACTCAGGAGGCACCAGTTGCCCATGCCCTGCTTTATGCCATTAACTTATTTCAGAGTATTAGGTATGATGCGGAAAACATTCTGAGTTCAAAAATAGTGGGTCACTCTTGGATAAAGGAAAATCATAGAAAGTTACCAGGTTAATTATGGGGCCTCAGTCTGATCTCCATTCATGCACATGTGAGTTTTGCTTGTCTACAAGCATTAGCATGATAGACTAGGCGGCTGAGGCTTTGCAAATTCTGTGCATGTTGTCCCTGAATTTTGCAAGCATTCTTGCTTCCTCCTGTTTCAATAGTGAAAGGATTGGGTTGGGAACTACTGGAGGACTGGAACAGATTACCTACAGAGGTTGTGGTATCTCTGTTGTTGTAAACTTGTGTGTGCCAGTTTAGATAAACATTTCTCTGGGATGCTTCAGACAAGGTCTTGTGCTGGGGGTTGGAATGACATCCTGAAGTCTCTTCCAGCCCTATGTTTTTCTGATTGGCCAGCTATTACCTGGCCTAAGATCTTTGCAATACAAAAAAGACAGAGTAAGTCCTGCACTTCACTATGCACAGACTGGTTGAGCATATTTTGAACTCTCAGCAATCAACAGGAATGTTGGAAGCACAAGGATCTCACCCTCTCCACCCTTGCTGCACCCTATGTCGTTTTTCCTCTCATGCTATGTTTCAGCAAGATCCAGCATTTCTCAATAACTTTATCAAGCACTCATTTCCTGCATTCAGCTCATATTCATAACCATTTTTTTTAACAAAAACAAATGGGTAAAAGCATGTTAAATTAGTAAAATATTTCTCTTGAGGATCATCTGAGTCCTTGATTATATCTTTTCCTGGCACTTGGTCCATTAGTTTATGAATTATTTTGTTACAATGAGTACATACTTGATAGCTTAATGGCTCAAAGTGATTGTTCTGGAAATATGGAGATGGTTGCCATGGTAATACATTGCTAGGATGCTTAATGCATGCTTAAATTAAGGCATGCAATGAAATCTCTGTTGTTTTAGCTACTTTCTCATCGCCTTGTTTGGAGAACATCTTATCTAGTGAAATCCTCCAAGACATCTTGCTGGATTATCCTTCAAGAGCATATTAGAAATGACTAAATTAGTGATTTGAGTCACTAATGTACTATCCTTGGCCCAAGGCAGTGTTATGCTGTATATATGGAGGGAGTTTGCAGACCCAGGAACAGCAATTGGACTGTCTGTTCAGTAATACCCGAAATTCTTTCTAGATCCCTTCACTAAACTAATCTTGACTTGATTAGGGAGAGATTCCTAGAAGCATCTCTAACTGTCAAGAGAAACTGGTTTCCATAAGGCAGATGCGTAAAAGGTTTTTAGGTACCTAATGACATAGATAACATAATTACAACTTTTTCACAGTCCCTATTGAATCATCTCATTCATGGGGTTCCATCTATCCTGACTAGTATGTTATTCAGCTTCCAAAAGGAAATCAGCATAAGCAGTGACTTCAGCAAACTCCGTGAATGAAGACACAAATTAAAGAAAATCAGTGCTCTGGTGTTCAATTTGGGAGACACTGCTGCTGAAATTTGGCACAGCTATGTTCACATCTATCTTCAGCTATCCTTCAATATGAGGATGATGTCTGCCAGGGGGGGATTATTGGTCAGTTTTAATGTGGCTGAGCAGTCCAACCCATGCTTTGCAAGTTTTTCTACAGATATGACAGGTGGTGCTTTGGGGGGAAGGAGGGCAGCATAACTGTTGGCCAGGATGTTGTGTGCTTGTTGGCCAGGATGTTGTGCGCTTTCCTTCTCCTCTGCCCTTTCTCAGCTTCCTGAGTAAGACAGTTCTGTTCGAAGTGGGCTGTAGCTTGATGCATGGTGCCATTGAGACATGCTACCAGCCATTGAGACATGCTACCAGCCAGCACTTTCTAGTTTATAAGTTTGATGCCACCCATCTTAAGGTATGCTTTCAGGGTCTCCTGGTAGATCTTCCTCTATCCTCCCTGGGTCCTCTTACCATGACTGAGTTGAGAGAAGAGGACTTGCTTCGGGAGATGAGTGTCAGCCATCCACACACAGTAGCCAGCCCAGCAGAGTTGATGTTTCATGATCTTTGCCTCAATGCTGACTATGTTAGCTGCAGAAAAGGTGATGGCATTGGTGCAGTGGTCTTCCCATCTAATGCAAAAGATCTTCCTGAGGGAGGCAACACTGATGGAACTTAATATGACTTTGATACGTCACCCATGCCTCACACCCGTAGAGAAGCACGGAGATAATCATTGCATTGTAGACCAGGATCTTAGTTTCCATCTGGAGATCTTGGTCAGCAAAGATATGGGGAAGCAGCTTTTTGAAGGATACACTTGCAAAGCAAATCCTATGTTCGATTTCTACATCAAGACTGACTGACTGGGAGAGGTGTCTGCCAAGGTATGGGTAATGCTCGATGTTTTCCAGGGGTTCTCCATCAATGGTAATTTGTGGGGGCAGCTTGTGCTGGGGCAGGCTGATGAAGCACCTTGGTCTTTCCAATATTAAGGGAGAGTCCCAGGCTGTGACAGGCACCTGAAAAAAGGTCAAGGGTAGACTGCAGATCGGTCTCAGTGTGCGTAAGGATAACATAGTCATCAGCGTACTGAAGGTCAGTTATGCCAGTCTTGGTAACTTTTGTCTTGCTGTGAAGGCACTGCAGGTTGAAAAGCTGAACATCCATTCGATACTCAACCCCAGTTCCAGAAGGAAGGAGGTCACATTTGATAATCAAAATCACAGCAAGATAGATGGAGAAAAGGGTTGGGCAATGATGCAGCCCTGCTTGACACGAATATGGATGGTAAATGGATCTGTCTCTGATCCACTGCAAAGGACTGTGGCAGTCATCCCATCATGAAGTAGCCTAAGGATGCTGATGAACTTCAGTGGAAAACCAAACCTAGCTGGCACCTTCCATAAGGCATCATGATTGATGTGGTTGAAAGTCTTGGGTTGTTGAATGCCATTAACAGCTCCTGATGTTGCTCTCTACACTTCTCCTGGATCTGTTGTGCAACAAAAATAATGTTGGTGATATCCTGTGATGGTCTAAAGCCATACTGGCTTCTGGATGGACATCTTTGGCAAGTTGACTCAGAAGGATGCGAGTAAGAATCTTCCCAGCAATGCAGAGGAGGGCAATGCCTCAGTAGTTCCAACGCACTGACTTATCCCCTTTCTTAAAGATGGTCACAGTGTTGGCATTCTTTAAGTCAGATGGAGCTTCCTCATTATATGAACATAAGGAATGAAAAAACAAGTGACTAAATTTACCAAAAGACCAAACAGAAGTAGACAAATAATTAGCAAACATTTTCAAAAGTTTCCCAAGTAACATAGGAGTCCCTATATTAGTCATTTTCAACCTTTTTAGATTTGAGGGGCTCCTTAGTAACGCTTGGTAATTAAAACCGTTCTTCTTTATTACAGTGCTTACTTCCTGGCAGAGGGACTGGGAAGTGGAGGCAGTAGAAGCCTGAACCTGCCCTCATCTGCCCTTGCATCCTGGTTGAGAAGCACTGCCCTAAACTCTTTTTAGGAAACATCTGTATTGTAAATTTAGTGTTTTCCAATGTCTTCCTCAGGAACACTGCACTGCTTCATGAAGACTGCCTCCTAAGCTGAGAACAGTGAGCCATGCCCATCTGATGCTGCAGGCTGGCTAATTAGCATGGGCCTCAGATGATTAGCACTATTGCTCAGCAGTACACTAGCCTACCTCAGGCACCCCACAAATACAGCTGCCTTGCTTCTGGTTGAGGAGGTGACCTAGATGGAATAGAGCAGCATGCTCAAGGGCACTGCTGCTAGGCCCAGCAAATACACTGTGTAGACATAGCCTTAGCCCAGGCCCCATTCAAAGTCAATGGGAATTAACCTAAGTCTATTTGCAAAAGCAATTACCCTCTTTTCCAGAAGTTTACCCAACAACCAAGCTACTGCCAATAGTAAGCAGAATTTCCAAAAGTGTTCTGTGTGGACCGCATGCTGCTCCTGTTGGATTTGGTGGGAGTTTGACCATTTGTTGTTATGGCAACAAAATAAGGATAAAAGCCAATGAGAAATTCCATCTGTTATTTTCAGTTAATTTAGTGTTAATGAAAGGTCCTAGGCTGTGACAGCCCTGTTTCTAATGATGCGCAGGGGAGGTAGAGCATAAGTAATGGCAGTTCTAATAGCAGGAGGATATTTTCCTAGGATATGAAAGCCATCTTGATCTGCAAATGCATCAGTTGTCCGGTACTGAGAGACTACAGAATTATGCCCAAATCAAAGAGCAGTAAGGCTTAAATAAAAAAGAATCCAAATTACTCCAAAGTCTGGAGTGTTTAGATAAGAACTCTGGTTCCTCTCTCTAGCATACGCTGATGTTGCTGTCACACACCCTGCACCATCTCTCTGGGAGCCCAGCCAACTTGTTTCACAGACTTCTACTCATGCCCACTTGGAGTTTCACCAAAGAGATGTAGGCCGTAGAGAAGGGGAGCCATTTATATAGGACTCCGTTTTGACTTGTTCAGGGCCCTGCCAGCTTAGGATTCTGGTTTGGCATTTGCTACTTCCATGCATCTGTTGCAGACAAAGCCAAAGCAAAAAGGAACTAATAGGGAAACACAGAAAGAAAAAAACATTTAGTGAGCTTTGAAAGCTAGCAGCCACTACCCCACCTAAAGGCAATCCCAGTTTTTACTTAGTGGGGAATATTCAGGAAACTGAATGTACATTGGGCCAAATCTTCCTTTCCTATTTGCAGCAAAAACCCAGTGACTTCAGAAGGGATGAATAAGATGAGCAAGGATTTACCTTCTAATTGCAGTACAATAAGGAAGTCTACAGTTCATCAAGGACTCAATCTCATTTGAAGGCAACTGCAAAGTGCTGCTGACTGACGATGCAGAGTGAGGAGGCAAGCAAGTACATAGCAACATTGTGTAAGAGACAATTAATTTGTTCTGGAAAATTATCTATCAAAACCATTTGTTTTGCGGTAAATAATTAGTTGAAAAATAGCACTTGACTGCCTGCAAACTCAGGCAAATAAGTATTCACTGTGCTGTACGTGATCAAAAGCTTGCAGCAGTGATGACCCCAGGCAGATGGGAAAATTATCAAAGCAAAACATGCGATGGCTCTTAAGAGAAATGACATTATCCATAGAAGAGAGAAATACACATGGCCTTCAGATTCTTTTCAAACAATACCCAGGCCGCATCATGACTGATGCTGGGAAAAGCAGATGCCTTCTAAGGAAGAATAAATATGCTGGAGAAGTTGAACGTGCTCTGCACCCTGCAGGAAACTGTAGTGCTTGATACAAGTTGAGAAAAAGTTCAAGCCAGGCTTATTTCAAGTTTATTTGCTATAATCCAGATGAACCTAAACGAAAGTTGGACTTGAGATGCAAAATGTCAGGATGGGATCATTAAGTTCACTCAGTTCAACTTGGATCTGGCATTTTGATTCAAATCCTGGAGACAGGAGCCAGCTACAAAAATTAGCTCTGGCTGAAGGTCAGAATCTACTTAAACAAAGGAGGAAAACACTCGGGGCTGTTTGTACAAGGGACAACTGAGTGCAGCTGAGGCTAGATGTCTCAAATGGTGTCTTCGTTCATTTTAAGTAAGAGGCTCTCACTAAGCATAAGAGGTCCACGGTACACCACAGTTTAACATTTGTCACTGCCCAGAAGAGAATACAGCATGTCTAACATACACATCTATCTATTTTAAATAGTATCAGAGAAGCACGTCTACTTTTTTCAAAATTTGGTACCAAGCTTCTACAGCTGACATTGAACAGTGAAATTATCCATTTTAGAAATTTATTGCAAGAGAAAGAGTTTTAAAAGCACCCCCGAGCAACTTTCCACCTCTGTCAGACACATGTGCAGAACATACCCAAGCTAGCAATGTTAGTTCTGGGACTAACATTCAGTGCTTTGTGAACTAGGTCTGATGCTGTAATTTATGCCACCTCATCCCACTGATTTTGAAGGAGGAATAACTCCTAAATAACATGACAATAAATTTAGAACTATACCCAGCATGGGGAATTTATTTATTTGATTCAGAATCAAGATACAATTGACAGCAACAATCTTTCCATAAACCTAAGCAAATGACAGAGAAACCTAGGTAATGTGCAATTCTGACTATGTAGTGATGGTGGAATCTCCATCCCTGGAAATTTTCAAGAGAAGGCTGGACAGACACTTGGTTGAGATGATTTAGTCAGGGATGATCCTGCCACAAGCAATCGGCTCAATTGGATGACCTTGTGAGGTCCCTCCCAGCCCTAATTTCCACAATCCTATGGTTAGTCTATCTTGTGTGTCCTGGATCCTGCTAACCTGTTGTACAGTGTGTGTCTTACCTTTGACCAAGTACCAAAGTGAGATGTTAAATGTATAAGCAGGCCCAGTTGTGCTTACAGGCTTGGACATGTTTGTAGCACTAGTCCCTGCACATTCAGGAATTAGGTCTGAATGCATTTCACAACAGACTGCTTTGTCCAAAATTGCCTAAAAACAAATACAGACCAGACAGAGACCCTAACAGCTAACAGGCCTGTAGTCCTTTCTTGCCATGGGAGGCAGCTTATAAATCAGGTCTAAAATGAAGTGAAGATTGACACCCCTCCTAGGCCCTCACTGTCAGACACCGGTACATGACACTTATTCTCAACAGGAGTACAGGCAGAATGAATCATTACTTGGCACCCTCTGGCGGACTCTAGCTGTAAATGCAGCAGCAGCCCAAATTCCTACAACCCTGCTGCTGCGATGTACTGTTGAGTATTGTGATTTATCAGCGCTGCTTTGGAGCAAAAAGGACAACAGCTGTGCTTAAGCAAGAGCTCTCCATTAGAAATAGGTGGCCACTTTCCAAGATCATATGGTTCAAAGGCTGGGCAAAATTTGACCACCCAAGAGTAGCAGTAGGGGGTCAACAGCTGTATGTTGAACCATGCAATCTCCTTTATTTCTATGGAAAAAAGGGGGCAGCTGCAAATTGCTTTGATTCAAATGGAGGAAATTCACATTGTAACCTGTAGTCTTTTCCTGTAATAAACTTGATGGAAGCTGTGAACTCTGACAAGGACCTCAATAGACTGAGTTTGTTCTAGAGGCTGCATTTTGGCTAGGTTTGATTTTAATTAAGATAAACTTAAAAAAAAACCCTGAAAACTACTGGACTACTATCTCTGCAATGGAAGTTAATTTTTCCTCCCTTAAATATTAACCCCAATGGAACAACTTTCCCAGGCACAGTGCAAGGTGCCCTAAACTGGAACTTTATTCCTCAATAACAAAATGCAATTACTCTTGCAAGTTATCACTCATGAAGTAAAGGCAGATGCTGTATGAAGTCAACAACTCATAGGCTAATCAAGGTGAAAAGCAGCTACATCTGGGAAAGAATTTGCTCTCAGCCATTAGAATAATAGAATCATAGAAAATTAGGTTAAGGACAGAAATTACACATAAACCGGTATAAGTGATTGGAAACCAGTTCAAATCTGTAACATAACAGAAGTTCGCGCACATAAACTGCTTTCAAAATGGCTGAAACTGGTTTAAGATAAACCTGGATGGATGCAGTATCAGACTTAACTGATTTAAGTTAAAACAGTTTATTGAGCTTCTGTCCCAGATTCCTTCCAGATTCAAGTGAACTCACATGCTTTTCACCTCCCCCACAAGCCCCTATGCATGGTGGGCAGGATAGCCTTGGCCCTGGTTAGCTGCTCTAGACAAGCAGGGAGTCACACACTAGCACCCCACGGCTTCTGGCTTGGGCCACTTGAGGCATGTAGCTGCATTTCCAGAATCAAAAGTTAATGCCTGTTCATTAGTTTATTGGTTAAATCTACACAGCTTATGCCAACCTGTGAAGATTGAATCAATTCAGCCTCAGCTTTTTGATGGTCTGTACTTAGCCTTAGGGCTGGAAGGGACTTCAGGAGGTCACATCTAGTCAAACCCCCTGCTCAAAGCAGAACCAGTCCCAACAAGATCATCCCAGCCAGGGCTTTGTTTAGCCAGGCCTTAAAAACCTCCAAGGATGGAGATTCCGCAACCTCTCCGGTCATCTATTCCAGTGCTTTACCACCCTCCTAGTGAGAAAGTTTTTCCTCATAGCCAACCTAAAACTTGCTGCAACTTGAGCCCATTGCTCCTTGTTCTGTCATCTGTCACCACTGAGAACAGTCCAACTCCATCCTCTTTTGAATCACCCTTCAGGTAGTTGAAGGCTGCTATTAAATCCCCCCTCAGTCTTCTTTTCTCTAGACTAAATAAGCCCGGTTCCTTCATCTTCTCCTCAGAAGTCATGTGCCCCAGCCCTGAACCATTTTTGTTGCTCTCCACTGGACCGTCTCCAATTTGTCCACATCCCTCCCATAGTGGGGGGCCCAAAACTGAATGCAGTACTCCAGGTGTGGTGTCACCAGTGCTGAATAGAGGGGAATAATCACTTCCATTGATCTGTTCGCAATGCTCCTATCCAGTATTTCCTTAGCCTTCTTGGCAACAAGGGCACACTGTTGACTCATATTCATCTTATTGTCCACTATAACTCCGAGGTCCTTTTCTGCATTCAGTCCCCCCAGCCTGTACCGGTACATGGAATTGCTCCCTCCTAAGTGCAGGGCTTTGTACTTGTCCTTATGGAACCTCATTAAATTTCTTTTGGCCCAACCCTCCAATTTGCCTAGGTCTCTCTGAATTCTAACCCTACCCTTCAGCACATCTACTACTCCCCTTAGCTTGCTGTCATCTGCAAACTTGCTGAGGGTGCACTCTATGCCACCGTCCAGGTCACTGAAGAAGATATTGAACAAATCCGGCCCCAGGACTGACCCCTGGGACACTCCACTTGATATTGGCTGCCAACTAGACATCGAGCCATTGACTACTACCCTTTGAGTCAGATGATCCAGCCAGTTTTCTATCCACCTTACAGTCCATTCATCCAGCCCATACTTCCTTAGCTTGTCTGTGGGAATGTTGTGGGAGACCATATCAAATGCCTTGCTAAAGTCAAGGTATATCACATCTACTGGTCTCCCCGCATCCACAGAGCCAGTCATTTCACCATAGGAGGCAATCAGTTGGTCAGGCATGACTTGCCCGTGGTGAATCCATGCTGACTGTTCCTGATCACCTTCTTCTCTTCCAAGTGCTTAGAAATGGATTCCTTGAGGACCCTGCTCCATGATTTTTCTAGGGACTGAGGTGAAGCTGACTCGTCTGTAGTTCCTTGGATCCTCCTTTTTTCTTTCTTAAATATGGGCAGTATATTTGCTCTTTTCCAATTGTCCAGGACCTCTCCTGATTGCCATGAGTTTTCAAAGATGATGGCCAGTGACTCTTAAATCACATCAGCCAACTCCCTCAGCACCCTTGGGTGCATCCTGTCTGGCCCCATGGACTTGTATATGTCCAGCTTTTCTAAACAGTCCCTAACCTGTTCTTTTGCCATAGTTGGCTGCTCATTTTCTCCCCAAACTTTGTTTGTTCTACCATAGGACATTCTTTCTAGAACCTTTGACAACACTCATTCTGTCTCGACCCAGGAACAAGTACCTGCAGTTTATGAGCTGGAAGAGATCTTATCACATTAACTTGCTCCATAACTGAGAAAGCTTCCAAGTCACTTCATGCCAGAAGGTAGCCATTACTTTTCATCAATGCACAGTTCCTTACGTGGTTAGCCCTACTGACTTGAGTGGGACCATCTGTGCAAGGATATGTTCCCCAAAGGGATTCACGATCTGGCTCTCACTGAGACGTTCTTATGGCTAGAAACAGGTAGTGGACAGTGGGAGAAGGAAGATAGCACAACTCTCTCATGCTGGAATACTTTCCCCAGAAAAACTACTGGGATTGTAAATATCTGTAAACTGCTGTTGTCTAGCAGTAAAGCTGTGAGTATTGCCTTAGTATTGTTTTGCAATGCTTATAAAAGATTTGCTGAAAATTAGTCTTATTTGTAGAGCTAGGTCTCAACTGTAAGTTCAGGTTTGTGTCCAAACCACCCCTGCAGTGTCTATCAGGCTTTTGCTATAAGACCCATCCATGCTTTTTCTTCATGTTACATTAAATATTTGTAACTCAGCATAAGGAGCCAAGTGCTGCTCAATAAGGCATTGTGAGGCTTCAGACAGAGCTTCAGATCCGGAGAAGCTTTGGATGCTCTGGCGTCCGAAGCGGCATGTCCAGATCGAAGTGCTGGCTTTGTTAGGCTTTCCAAAGCCTTGTTAGGCTTTCCGAAGTGGTTCAAAGCTTCCGAAGCACTTTGGAAAAGCTTCAGAGCTGCTTCGGAGATCCGACCATAGGGTATAATGGGGAAATAATAAAATTTCTATAACTTTGTTATTCTTTGTCTGATTTGGATAAAATTAGCAGAGGTGGTAGCCCCTGCTGATAGCATGCAGTCTGCCAAGTTTCAAGATGATCGGTGCAGGGGTTCAGGAGGAACTGCACCCTAAATTCTTGGAAGCAAAACTGATGTCACGTGTATGTGTTACATCACAGGGGGGTAAAAACTGCAGGGGTGGTGGCCCCTGCTGAGATCACAAAGCCTGCCAAGTTTCAAGAAGATCGGCTTAAGGGGAACTGCACCTCAAGCTGTGGACAAGCAAAACTCGTGACATGGGTGACCCTGTGTATGTTAAGGCGCAGCAGGGTGAAAGCTGCAGGGGTGGTGGCCCCTGCTGTGGCCATGATGCCTGCCAGCTGTCAAGGAGATTGGTGCAGGGGTGCTGGGTTCTGGGGCCCTGCACCCCTAGCTGCTGACAGACAAAACTCGTGACATGGGTGCTTGTGCAACTGTGTCTGTCTTGGGGCCTGGGAGACACTGCTGCAGGCCTGGCTGCTAAGCTACTGTGTTACCAGTTACCAATCAATCATGATTCACTCAGGGACCAGCTCAATAGGCACTTCCTAGCTAATGTAGCCAGTTAATTACCATCAATTAACACCTACAAAACCACAGACTAAGGAGAGGAAAGAATCAATACAGACAATCAACTGCCCCAAGACAGAGCCAGTCAGGTGCACAAGCACCCATGAACATGAGTTTTGCCTGTCAGCAGCTAGGGGTGCAGGGCCCCAGAACCCAGCACCCCTGCACCAATCTCCTTGACAGCTGGCAGGCATCATGGCCACAGCAGGGGCCACCACCCCTGCAGCTTTCACCCTGCTGCGCCTTAACATACACAGGGTCACCCATGTCACGAGTTTTGCTTGTCCACAGCTTGAGGTGCAGTTCCCCTTAAGCCGATCTTCTTGAAACTTGGCAGGCTTTGTGATCAATTTTCTTGAAACTTGGCAAGCTTTGTGGCGTAACCAGGGGCTACCATCCCGGCAGTTTTGACCCCACTGCATTGTAACACACAGATGTGACATGAGTTTTGCTTTCAGGAATTTGGGGTGCAGTTCCCCCCAAACCCCCTACACCAATCTTCTTGTAACTTGACAGACTTCATGCTCTCAGCAGAGGATATGATCCCTGCAAGTTTCATCTAAATCAGACAAAAAACAACAAAGTTATAAATATTTCATTGATTCCCTATTATATCCTATGGCTGGATCTCTGAGGCGGGTCCGAAAGTTTTGGGGCGGATCTCTGAGGCGGCTCTGAAGCTTCGGAGTCGCTTCAACCAGATCGAGGCGGAAACCCAGTCTGGAGCTCTAGATCAGATCCCTGGCATCCGAAGCAGCCAGATCTGAAGCTGGATTGGATCGCTGCCGACTTGCACAGGCCTACTGCACAACTCAGAAAGTTCTACCGACTTCTGAGTCAGGCCACCCAAGGTAGGCAGGGTTTGGCCCACATATTTGAACGAATTTTAGTTAAAACATCCCCACCACGATTTTTCAGTGCAGGGACGCTGATGCACATCACACTGGAGTCTGCTGGAGCACGGTAATTACCATGTTCCAGCAGGCTTGATTAATTGAGTCTGCTCCGATGCTCAGTAATTACAGCACGTTGAAGCAGCTTCGCTGCATGTCTATAAGCGCCCTTATTTTCAGTATTAAATCAGATATAAAGAGACCCATTTACTTTCAGTGGATTAGTCAAACTATAGAGTGAAATGTCTGGGGACTGAGTAATTCACAGAGGAAGCAAGAGATAATGAGATATCAAATCCCTTGGCTCAATCACTCATGAAGACTTTGTAAAGATTGTATTGTGGCACAGGGAGGGAAAAGACAAATTCCCCCAGACAATTCACAAGTCAGCAGCTTGAGATTTAATAGCAGAGCTTTTACTAGGTCTTTTTTTCAGAGAAATTTTATTTTTTTTAGACGTTCCATTACTTAAAAAAAGTGTAATGAATAGTCTCTAATGAGCCTTTAGAGAAATCCCTGCATGGTACTGCCATATTCATCTGCCAAAACAGTTTTAGTGAGCTCCTCAAAGTTCATGACAATAAAATGCATGTTTTAAGTACCTCATTTAATTCATATTATTCTGAGGAATCAGCATGTGCATTTCTCCTAACTCAAGACGTTAATGTAAGACAGTGGGCAATCAGGAAGCCTGGCCCTTCCTAGAATGAGTGAAAATGTTTGAGAGAAAATTGCCCTTTCTTTTTTCTTCCTGTCTTCTAGAGGGGAAAAACACAGCAGCATTTTCCAATCTAACTGTCACCTTGCAAGTCTGAGGGTTTCTTATCTTATTGTTTTCCCCACCTCTTACACGTGTTTATCTTTCAATTGCTTCATACTTCACTGTAATTCAAATGTCCCATTCAAGTACAGAATACTTCCCTCACACACTGTATCCTAAACAGGGATGCTTATGTACTGCCTTTGCAGTGTCTAAGTAAAAAATAATACAAGAGGGTTCCCGGAATACAAGTTTGGAAAAAAAAAATATCTGCTTTAAATAATATATCCATAATGTGACCTCCCATCACAGCACTCCAGTGATTGATCTGCCATGACAGTCCATAGCAACTGGAGACAGGCTTCAGAAATGGAAAGTTTTGAATGAATGTTTACAGCACTTATGTAGAAAAATGAAAGGAGGAATTTAACAGCCCAAGGACAGAATCAGAAGTCAGGAGCCTCCAGGGCCAGATGCTTAGCTGGTGTAACTGAAGAAGGATGGCAGGCTTTTTTGGGCAGGGGCAAGTCATCAAGTGCTGGGAACTGGTCGCTTTTAGTCACTTTGGAGGCTGGCTGGGAACACTGTGGAGGAGTGTTCTCCACCCTGCTCCAAGATCTGGTGTATTCTCTCTCTGTATTGTTCTCTGACTGGAGGTCAACACGGCACTTAACTAGTGTCTAGGTCCCAATGTCATGGTGTATGCCTCCATCCCTCTTATTAGTACCACTCTAGAAAGTTCTGGGTATATCCCAAAGAGGAAGAAGGGCCCTCTACAAGGTTCCCATTAAGAAACAAGTCTTACTTTCTTCCCCATGCATGATGAAGGGACCAGGGTTATTAGAGGATCTTTTTCATCACCTTGCAAAGATCACCATTCATGTGATGACCACCTTGCAAAAGGTGTAGCTGTTCGGCAGGAGAGGAGACTAAGTAAAGTTTGAAGCGCAGAAATAACATCATTAGGGGTCAACATTGCTTGTTTCCCTTATCCTGACAGAATTCCCTGTGTCACTCCCCTCCAACACTGAGAACGGTGAAGAATCTCAAGCCTTTGTTCCATGGTAATTTTGGGCAGCTCCTGGAGCTTTTAACTCCTGAATTGTCTGTACATTAACACCCAAAGCTGGTTTTATGTATGCATTAAAAGCCTCAAAGTGATGCCACTCCAAGGCAGGATTCTTTCTGATCTGTGTTACCCAGCACATGTTGCACTATGGGGTAGCCACTCTAGGCTATGCCTTAGCGTAAACACCTCACCCCAACCTTCACTGGCCCAGATCAAGCCCACTGCCCCCACCCCCTTACCCTCCCCAGCGTCCCATTCATTGCCTCCTGCTCCCCAGCTCACTTTTGGCTGCCTACACTGCCTGCCCCAGGGAGCAGGCTAGGAAAGGTTAACCTACCTGTCCGTCTGCCACCACTGCCTCTGCTGCTGTCTGGGCTGGGCTCAGCCCAGAGAAGAGCAGCAGCTTGCAGTGGCAGCCAGGCAGGCAGGTTAACCCTTCCTGGACTGCTCCCCCAGGACAGACAGCACAGGCAGGGGGAAAAGCCCCCAGGAGTCAGAGGGAAAGCCCAGAATGGGGGAGGGGGAGGAATTCTTTTCTTTTAGTACTCCAGGTCCCTGCTGGCCCTAACATGTGACTGCTCCAAACTCAAGCTAGCACTAACATCGATGCACATGCGTGCATGTGCAATTCACAGTGTTACAAGGCCTTTTGAACTCAATATTTACATCCTATCGCAAGGCATTTCTCAAAGGTGGCTGCAGAGCAATGCTGCCAGCGCCTCTCCAGTGAGTAAGGAGGGCTTCAGAACCGGATGGCAGTGAAGAGTTATAGAGGCTACTCTGCATGGTGTTCCTAACCCTCTGGTCTTCTGTTTCCTTTGATGATATGCATTTCTGGATACAACCCTTAAAAACAAAGTATTTCTCCTGCTTACAGCATCATTTAACCAGTTCCTCAGGATGTTTCCTGGGCATACCAGCAGGCATGGATTTCCAACAGAAAATATATCACTGAGAAGCCTAAAAAAGTAAAGATGCACCATAATTATCCCACTTCTGCATTTATAAGACTATATAAGGCAGATGCTCAAATGGATAGTGAAGATAAAATAGAAGATAATGCCATCAAAGCTTTTCAGTGCAGTTTCATTGTAATTAGAAGCACAATTGCTAAACACACAATACTACATTCAGTAACATACGATCACATCAGAGCAGTCATTGAATTGCAGCATATGCAGTCTCTACAATTATTTCAAATAGACGCGGGCAGTTAAAAAATTTAACATTATTTCGGGTTTGTTAAGGGAAAAAAAGCCAGGTTTACATCTAAACAACCCATCTAGTTTCCATGAAAATTAAATATTTTAGTAGGAAAGAAAAAAAAAATCTACAAAGGGGGGATAAATGTTCATAACAAGATTTAGAGGCGATGTAGCAGTGGGAAATATTTCTCATACATAAAATTATTATTACCATTAGTTTTATACTGTACTCACTGAGTATTAGACAAACTCAGCCAATGTAACTGACATGCAAGGAGCCCAATTTTTTTGGTTTATCTCGTTACGAGCAGATTAATCTCTGGTGCCCAGTACCTTAGTGTGCAGATGCCTGAGAAGAACTAAAAAAGGCAAAATCCTGGTCCCTTTGAAGTCTAAATATCAGGTCTCTTTTACTCCACTAAGCATTTAATAGTCTCAAATGTATTTATCATCATACTACCCTGCGCAGCTGAGGAGCTCTGGTAGTGCATGGCAAATACAGGGTAAGACCCTCATAGGTGTTTAACTGCCAAACTCCCAAGTGACTTGCCCAGGGTCACAAAGAAGTCCCTAACAGAATAAGGAACAAATCTAGTCTCCTAGCCTGGGGCCAACAGCCCAACAACTGGACCATCTTTCCTCTTATCATATTACTACTTTAATGTTGCCTTTGATCAGGCCAGTATTTGACTCATCATAAATAACATCCCAGAGAAACATGTCCTATTTATCTAAAGAAGAGGCATAGGACAAGGTATCAGAACTTAAAGCTTCTTCATCTGGTCCTGTCTATGTCTCCACCATGGTCAGTCAGGGACATTCTACCCATAAAGGAGTATTCAAGAGTAATGGGCATGAAATACTAATATTGGACACACCTGGTACTGCATTGTTGTGGGTATAACTGTCTTATAAGGAGATGCAGGGAAGAGCTAACCCCCTCTGATGCCATCCTGGCTAACAAGGTAGCCAGTGCAAGGATGGCCAGAAGTTCCTTCTTACATAGTGAGTTATCACCAAAAGGCCACCAGAAAGTAATAGATGTTTCCACTATTAGCATCCTGAACTTGCATCACAGAGGCAACAATCCTGCTATGTATTACCAAGCCCCTGAATCACCCAGTCCCTCTCGCCAGTGTCTTTGAATAGATACAGCAGACATGTTTACCAAACCCCCCTGAGAAATGAGCATGTTGAATTTTTGCTAATTGAGATTTTGAACGTACCCTAGAGACAGCCGCTGAGGATCCTTTACACATTCTGACTCAACTTGGATCTCATTTATTTTTCTTATATACAAATTTACAAAATTATACTCAGTAAAGTTGCTCTCCAGCTCCTGCCTGTATACTTTCTAAAAACCCACAGCCTGGATTTTCCAGGTATGTGACAAGAACACATTTGCTTTCGACAGTCTTCTCAGATGGGGCCTTGTTTGTTGGTTTGCGATTCCTTCATTCTGTTTGGCACAAGACAAAGCACAGGACTTTTGTTGTGATCTAATAATAGATAGATCTGGGTTTGTCCATAGCGAAAGTTTCAGTAGGTTCCACCTTTGATGCCATATAACCATTTGTTCCACTTTCCTTACCTCAAAGCTAAACAAGAAAGGAGCTTTTTAAATTAAAGTTCCTTGGTTTCACGTTATTACCAGCAGGCAGCTATTTATAATACTTGGAACAATAGCTGACCTTGGATGACTATGAACATTTGGATACCCTTGTGTTTTCATTGTCCTTCGGTATTCCCGCCCAGCTGCATGGGGCTGCCTTCCCTCGCCAGGGCTGCTAAGCTGCTGTATCAAGGGTGGGGACATCCCTGAAAATATAAACAACATAAGTAACATTAAGACACTCAAGGGCTCTGATGACAACGTGTTTCAAAGATGAGAAGAGATGGTTCTCCCTGCATCATAACACGTAGAGAAAACCTGACCATCGAGACCTGTAATTTTATGGGGGAGGTTTCTATATGCCTGCTGTCTGCAAGTGCTTCTTAAGAGCACAAAAATAAATGCCCTTCTCTGATAGTTTTGTCCCTTTCTCTGTAACCAGCATGGCATTTTCCTATTACAAGAGGCATAAAGGAAAAAAAATGGAACTGAAAAACTCAGACTGGGACTTTCAAAAGCACTTGGTATCGGCCCATCTCTGCTCTCTATGGGGAGAATCCTCTCTGCTGGTGCAGACTGACAGCGCTCCAGTGAAATGAATGAAACCAAGAGGTTCTGCTCCATTGGAGAATTACCGAGGACTTCAGAACCAGGAGCATGGGGTCCAATGCAGACCAAAAAAAATCTTATCCTTATTCTTTTCTTATCTCATCACTGATCAGTGGCTGTAATGGGAGAACAACTTGGTTACAAGCTTGAATACCGCTTTGTCGCGTTCCCATTGTGTTTGCAGAATGCAATAATTTGATAAAGCCAAGGCCACTGCTTATTACAAGGGCAAAGTGCCTTGCTGTTTTCACGTGCCAGAAGGCAGGGTGCAGCAGTGCTGTACAGAGCTAGCAGTTACAGAGCATACGTCTTGCCAGTTCCTGCCCTATGTGTACCAGTAGACTGAATATTTTCATGATATGGATGTAACTTGGAGTTAAACCCTTAAGGGAATAAGCTACCCTCACCAATGGGTGCTCCCAAAGCATCAAGGGAAGAGAAAATGGGTTGGGAGAAAAAACTAAGAGGGAGCATCAGAAATAAAGCAGAGACCTTTCCTAATTCCCCCACCCTCTCGAGCAGGCCTATTTCCTTGGTGGGAGTGGAGGGAAAATATATACTTCAGAAGGACCCGATAACATCTAGTCCAAAGGGAAGGCTTTATTTTTTTCTTAGTCCATACTGTCTAAGAGATGAACACGAAGAAATAGCAAATCAGTGGTCTGAATAACGTATTGTTCTCTCAGTGCTCTAAAACAGTTTGCCAGTAGAGGGACCTCTTGCTTAGAGCTGTGGAAAATGCTGTAGGCTTCAATGCACAGAAGTTCAAACCAGGCACATGTTTTGAGACCTTCCCTGATCTCTCAGCAAATCTTGCCATCTCAGTTGACCGGGCAAACATGGGCAACTGAAATGGTCTCGTTGCTTGCTTGTTAAGTGGTTAAGTAGCTTGAGGGCCAGAAACTGTAACCAAGAAAAGAACAGGCCACAAGACATTCCCCTTGCTGGATTTCACTTATTTTTCTGTTTGGTCAGCTTGCAATTCTCTCCAACAGGGCTGTTTCCTGAGACATGTCACTGAATACTCGTATTGTACAGCACTAGCCCACCCCTGGAGAAGTGAGCAGCAGCAGTTTCAGGGACCAGCACAGACCAAGTTTCTCCTCTCCTTTCCTTTCTGGCCATGCCCCTCCTCCTGTCTTCAGGACTACCAGCAGGTGCCAGTCTGCCCACTGCAGGAACTTGGGTATCTCAAAATGTGCCACTTTTGCTGACCCTGGACCTGAGGAAACCTCCTGCATTCTCTTTACTTACTTATTTTGTAAGTCTAACACGCCTAAATAACAAGTCATCTCCAAGCCAAGGAACTCAGGTAGATGAAGGTGACTAAGGTTTAGACCAGGCCCATTTAGACAATGGACCGGAACGTGGGTCGCTCAGCAGGGTGGCATGGTCACAAGACAGGTGGCTATTATTGGGTTGCTTCTTTCATTCAGAGGGAGAAATTCCATCCTGGACCCACAAACCACCTTTTCCTTGGGGAAGATTTCATTAAGAAGAGCCTGGAAAGACTCAGCTTAGTCAAACTGGCAAAAATAATTTCATCAAAAAATTTCCACCCAGGTCAAGCTCGTTCTGCTCAGGAGTGAATTTGGGGCTGACCCTAGGTACCTGTGCAGTGCCTGCCTGGAGTTAGATGCAAAGAGAACCAGGCTACGATCACCTACAGGACTTCAGCACAGCAGTTCCCGGAGTTGGAATGATTTCCTAGTCTGCTATCTGATATACAGTCTTCAACTGGCACAGATCCTGGTGGAGACACCTGCCAAGGAAGCAAGCAGTTGTTCTGACTCACAGCAGCTCTGCTGGGAAACGTTATTTATACAGCCGCTTGCAGGAGAGGAGTGAAGCATTTGAAGTATTAGAACAATTGTATTAGAGGTGAGATGTCCTCATTTAGAAGCCACCAGAGAGGAGTGAAATGGCAGGGATGGGATCCAGTCCTGCCTGGGGGGCAATTTGAGCTAGCATGCACCTGTGAGCCTATTCCAAGCAGACTTGTAAACACCACTAGACACATCACACAGCAGTTTGATATACTGCTCCTTCATTTTTCAGAGCAGTGCATTGAGCCTTGGCCTGGCACCTCTCCCTGTATGCGGCACAAGCCTCTCAGGGTGGTGAAGGGGATTCCACAAAGCATCTCACTCCAAGGCTCAGTCTGGCATGAAGCCCTTCTCCTATCAATGATCTCCACCTACCAAGGGGTTGGTCCTGAAAACAAGGTCTACTCATAAGAGAGAGGGCTTTTAACATCGGGTTCACAGAGACAACACCTCCACCCACCTTTCATGGTCAGTCTTAATGCCTGTCCCTACTTGCACAAAAGCAAGCCCAACTAGGTTGGAGGCTCGCAGTAGCATAACTAAAGCAGGTGAGCAGGGCACCCACTGCAGGTGCTGACTGTGGTGGGCGATAGGATCCCTTTTTAGGGGCTTTTGCTGGAGGGTCAGGGGTGATCCCTCTGGGAGCCTTTGTCAGAGCAGGCATAGCCTGGCTCACCATATGTATGTATCAGTGAGAGGGAAATGGATGGGGCACCAAGATCTGCCCTGAGGAGGCTTGGCCATGGGGGAGTTGACACTGCTGATGCTGAGCACTGGCAGCAGCAGCCCAGGCAGGTAAGACTTCCCTTCCCCTCAACCATGCCACTGAACTCCCTTCCCCACTTCCCTCTCCCTGACCAGGGGCAGCATACCCTTGCCGCCACCCCACCCCATTGCCTTGAGCACTCAGTGAGTTTGCTATGTCACTATGGACTTGGCAGGAAAGGAGGAACAGCCCCAATAATACCCACAAAAGCCCCCTGACCCTTGTAGGCCTATTGCTGGATTCAGCCTCTGGGTTCACTGTCCTTAAAGTCCGTGAGGTAACTTAGATTGAACTTTGCATCTGATTTTATGACTGTCTTCTGCACAACTCCTTTTCCTGGCAACTGCAAGAAGAACCCAGAAACACACTAGGGGCCACAGAATGACCTTCATTTAAGCCAGGCTTGCCTTATGTTGGATTAGAAAGAGTTTAGCTACTGCAGAAGTCCTGAGGAGGCAGCCACAACCCGGGCAACATAAGGAGTAGAGATTCAGGGTCTGTGATCATTTTCTTTCTTCCTCTACCTGCTTGTAAACATCACAGCCCATAGCATGCATGTAGTATGTATGTGTGCAGGGGCTTTTTGCACACACCTCTGTATTGTAAACTAGAATCCAGTCCCACAGAGCAAGCTTTGCCTTAGACATAGCATTTTACACTAGGTATTACTGCGATTGTTTTTATTTTATGGTATTTGCAGTCATAGGACTGTGTCAGACACCAACCCTAAATGCACACCCTGAGTTGTTTAATGGATCTCAGTACAATTCAGGCTGAAATGTCACTTAAGCCTTCAATACTAGTTCCCAAAGTCATGTACAACCTTCAGTCTACATTAGAACTTAAATCTACAAGTCCTGGTTGCTGTGATATAACATTACAAGAATTAGCCAATTAAAGGGGGGAAAAGATACCAAACAAACTCTTCCTTACTCAAATAATAAAAAGGTGAAAAGAATATTGCATTTTGGCTACAAATACAATTCATAGAGGGCAGCAGAACAGAAAGCAAACTCCCAAACTCCGTTATGCACACCCCACTTCCCCTGGAGATGGCAGTGCTAACAATATTTTAACGTCAGTCCCTTCTTAACATTTCACCAGTTCATCTCAAGCAAAAGGAACTTAGCATTTTCTGTCCACTTGTTCTCTTCTGCAATTATTTTTACCCATCATCCATTTGCCTTGGGGAATGGAGGTTTCTCTGAATAGAAGCAGTGTAACACCTTGTGTATCAGGTGCAAACCAGTGGGTCCCGTAATCCCCCTGATCTAGCTGTGTTTTAGTGGGTGATGAAGAGAGGGAGCTTCTCAGGGGGTGTTTTTCCTTACAGCTAGCTGTTAAAACCCTCCATAATTTGGAGGGTGTAAAGCAGAAGTATAACTAGTCATTTTGGTGCCCTGGGTCTGTACCCCAATTCCACTCTAGTTGCACTACTGGTTTAAAGCCACTCATTCCCAGCTGCATCTTGAGTTCTGGGTCTTTCAAGCAACATCATCCTTACATACTCAAATGGCCATCTGCCAATTCTAGCGAGCAGCAAGGGACTGAATTCAAGTCCCCAACTTTCTGGGAATATAATAAAAAGAATTAGTCATTTTAGTTAAAGGCAGGAATACCATTTTCCACATGCTCTAAAGTACTTCTTCAGTACTGGCCTGGTTCAACATACCCTTATTTGGCAAAAAAGAGCTGACATCCTGTGCTTGATACCAATCTGTAGTTTGACAATAAGACACTTAATGGGAGAGTGTGGTCATAAGGAAATTTTATTTTAACTTTTTTGGATTTAGTGTCTTTAATCTAGACCCATAAATGTTGTGAAAATAAACAAAAAAGCAAAAGTGCAAAAACTTTTTCCTTTTGAGTAGCAGCTGGTAACAAAAGGATTGATCTCTTGAGTGCCTGGATATTTTTACTGCAAGGCCACTCTGATAATTGTGAGAAAAATCTCTTTATGTTTCCTCCAAGATCTTTGTTCTGTGGCCTTGGGGAAGGTCACAAGATATTTTATGTTTGTACTGATCTATGGCACACACCATTTTACGGTTGGTCGTGACACACATGACTCCAGACTTGGATTTTGTGGTCTGCTAATTAATTAAGTTCCACCTCGATCTTCATTCTTTCTTTGCATTTCCTCCCCACTGACTCTCAATCGCTCCACCCATCCTACTGCTGAAGTCAGAAGCAGATGAGTATTGAGGCCTGCAAGAAAGAAATATAGGAGCCTGCTGCAGAGGACTTGAAGTTCTCTCCCTATTGTGCTGCCTTTCCCCCTCCTCCCCCTCCATTTCTGTTTTGACTTGTTGCTTCCCTTTCACCATCTGTCTTGTTGAATCTGCCTTTCTGTGTTTATAGGCTCTTCCCTTCAACCCTCATCCCCTTCTTTTGCCTTCACGTCTGTTCCTTTTGTTGCCTACCACAGCACTATCTGCTCTGTGGGCTAGCAACTCTCACTGACTTCCACCAACATTTACTTCTGTGAAGTGCTCATCCCATCTTTCAACCTGCTCTGTGAACAAGAGTGAACGTTACCCAACTCCAGAGACTTCATTTGCTTCTTGAAATGGGATTGAGTTGTGAGAGGAGGACAAAGCCAAGGGGTCAGCACCCAATCACACATCATCAGACAATTCAAGCAGAGCAAAATGGTTCTAGAAACCATACTTCAACACAGGAATTTTTGCCAAAGAGACTCGAGCTCAGCTTTGAGGTTTGCCACGTTTCTGGTGTTTCCCAGCTCCACTTCAGAATGGATTGTTCTCGCTCTTTTTGGCTTCTCACCAGGAACATAAGGTCACACCACAACTGTTGCTCACCCCATTACCACTGCTGGATAATACTCCATGCTGTTTGGCTCTTTTTTTCATTCATATCATTTATTCATTTCCCAGAACATCTCTGCACCTGCTGCCTTTGCAAACGTCTCTAATTATTAAATACATCTCTAATAGCAACTTTAGAAATATTTAACCAGTTGACATCACTGTACTCAAGAAATGGATTCCTTCCTATCTGCCTGTTAATGGCCTCAAGTGGCAAGGAGCAAACAGTGCTGTACTTTGAACTTGTTTGTATTGAATTGAATCTGCTGCCTTGCAGGACTGGACTATCCTTACCCATCAGCATTAGTCTAATCAAAGCTCCCATAAAATAATATTCAGTGTTCTGATTCTACAGAATTGAGTGTCTCGAGCCCTGCTGACTTCAGTAAGATGCTCAAAACATTAAAGGATCTACACAACCATATGTGAAGCTAATTTCTTCTAGAAGGACCCAAGCTACTCTTGTCCCACTTAAGACTTAAGCTGGGCTGAAGAGATGACAAGACCTGAAGTGATATCCAAACTATGCATTAAGTCCACTATGTAGAAGCAAACCTCATCCTTAGATTTCAAAATTGGGCTGAGACTCACCAAGGCTAGGGACAGAAATTACACATAAACTGGTATAAATGATCAGAAACTGGTTCAAATTTATAACACAACAGAAGTTCAGTGCATATAATGGCTGAAACCAGTTTAAGATAAACCTAGATGATGTAGCATCAGACTTGAAACTAGAGGGGATCAATAAATCGATGTAACCTAAATCTGTTAACTCACAGTCCACCAGCATCCCAGGATGCTTTGCGCCACCCCCACAACATCCTCCCTCACAGGGTGGGTGGGCTAGCCTTGACCCAAGCTGTCTGCTCCAGCCCAGCAGGAAGGCATGCTCTAGCACCCCCCACCCCCTGCTTTTGGCTGAGCCACTGCAGGCATGTGCTTGCATTGTCTGAATCAAAAGTGAACACCTGTTCACCTGCTTATCAGCTCACTCCACACAGCTTAGACGAACCTGCAAAGATTGAACCGATTCAGCCTCAGGCTTTTTGACTGTCTGTACTTAGCCCAAGAATTCTGTCTAAAGTAGGAGCAAACTCCAGACCTGAGATTCTCAAACTTTTTAGGCTTGAAGCACCCCTTTTTAGACACAAGGGGTCAGAAAATGACAGCTCTTTGCTTGCACTAATTTTTGACTACAGAAAGAGAGAGTAATGTTTTGTTGCAAAAATCTCCAAAAGACCACAACAGGGCACAATGTTTTTGACACTATGGATTCTTATTTGACATCTCTGGGTTTATCTTGTGAATCATTTGTAAGTATTTGCATACCTAACAGCACTAATAAAAGGATCTCATTGCACCCTGAGGTTAAAAACCACTGCTTCAGACCTTTTCTTTATCCTAGCCATTTATTTCTCAGACAAGAGCTACCGAGCTTTCCTGGCCCATTATTTAGAGAAACTCGTTCCCTAAGAAATAAAACCTTGGTGCTAGTACTATGTCCTAAACATGCCAAGCACTGGCTTGATAAAGACACTTATATCTATTCACAGACCACACAGTGCTTATCACAGTGCCCTCTCCTGTGACATTTTTAAAATCCAACCCTGTGAGTCACCCATGTGGAGGAACTGAAACAATTATTTATAACAGGCTATGACAGCAATTAGAAATCCTCAGTAATTGTTTGACTTTGAAGATTAAAACCACCCTAGGTACAGTGTAGATAGTTTTCATATACTTGTGTAATCAGATGAAGCATGAAGCAACTTGCTTTTGTAGTAATAGGAAACAACGTCCTCAAGCTAAGCAGCCCGACTGTTCTAAATTATGTGCAGATTAATTCTTATATTGATGTTAGGGGTTTTCCTTTGCTGATATGATCATTTCCTCTAACTGCTGAACTTGGAAGCAAGCCTTCCCCTTTGCCATTGTGATTGTGTGCAATCAGCACTTGCGTTTTGTGTTTATATTTGCATGTTTATAGATGGCCGCCTGTGCGGTTTTGAACTTTCCTCCCTCTTCCAAAAGATTATTCTGTTCCAAGTCAGAAGTTGGTAGGCCCTTAAAATTCACTAACGCAGCCGCCTGATATTGTTGAGGCCCGTCTGGGAAAGAAGGCAGCAAGCTTTCTCCTCTTCAGGTTGCACAGCCTGGAAAGCAATGAGCACCAACCAATTTTTCTAACCTCCAGTCTACATTAGGCACCTCTCAGTGTAGATTACACAGGCTGCTGCAAACTAAAAGGGGCCTCTCTCCTTCGTCATGCTGGAAGGGTGACAAAGTCAGCCTGCCTCCCCTGCCAATTAGCAGCTCTGGCATGAAGAACATCAGCGTTTTGTTCTTTATTTTCCACTCTCTGGCACTCCCCCCTGCACCTCCGCGGCGACCTCAGTGAGAAGTGACAGCCTCTCCTTTCTTGTGCCGCCACTGGTTGTTTATTTTATTCCTACCCCCCCACCCCAGCCGATCAAAGTCTCTAGGTCGCTCATACGCCACAGCTCTCATATGGCCATGCAACAGGCCGATGCCACTTCGACAGGCTATCAAGCGACATCTCATGCTGAAATAAGGCCACGATGCAGCAGGGAGCACACATCTGCTTTCAGGTTTCCAAAGAAACCATTTTCTCCTGAGATGGGTTTTGAGCATGAATTATTAAATTATTATTCAGAGCACTGATGCTATAACAATAATATTTGTTTACTCCACAAGTCTTTGCTGATGAATGCTCCCTGACCTTGGATGAAAGGACTCTATAGAAATCAACAGTGATACAAGTGAAAAATATTGTCCCTTCCTGCCAAACCTAACTCCCACTAAAATCAACGTCAATCTTTCCACTGGCTTCCATGGGATTTGGATTAGGCCCTTAGGGCTTATGCTCTCCAGGAGAGGGAACACACAAATGGCCAAGATGTCTGCTCAATTCATTTTCATACGTAGCCAGGTTTGAATTTCTTTGCCCAGCCAATCTTTTATCTTGTCAAAGCCATTTACGTAAAAAACTCTGACCCATTCCCATCCCCCCCCACCCTCATATCTGCTGTCCCTCAACACCTTGGAATTATGCCCGTCATGGTTAATAATGGAATAGAAAAGCTCAGAAAGAGTCACCCCCTTGTTTTTAAATTAGTCTATTTTTAAAATTTTTTCCCTTAGCTTCAACATTTTCTGCACTCATGCGCATACTATCACTTCATTCCATCCAGGAAGAGCACACACCAACTGCTGCAGCTTCCTGAGCCCGACGAAGGGTTTTTGAACCCGAAAGCTTGCTTAATAACTATTCTCCAACCATTTGGGTTGGTCTAATAAAAGATATCAAATTCACCCAAGCAACCTTGTCTGCCTATATCCTTAGACCAACACGGCTACAACCTAAACCCCTACTATCACTTTCTACATTCAAGTCCTCTGTCTTTGGTTTTTGGAATGACATCCCAGCCCATGGAAATAAACCAAATTTGGTCTCAGAAAGAGTGGCATCAGGCCCTTTGGGAGCAGCATCCTCTAAGAGTGTCATTAGTTACGTCCATGTGCATAGTCGCATAATCCTTGGAAAGAGAGGAATTAAAAAAAAAAGTTGCCACCTCCTGGCAACATTTTACCATGGTCCTGCTTTGAGCAGGGGTTGGACTACATGCCCCCCCGAGGTCCCTTCTAACCTTTCTATGATCTTACAATTCAATATCACCAGTCTATCCTCTCTGCATATAAGCATAACGACAAACCTGTTAGCAATCCTGAGCGTTTGGCATCTACACTTCTCCAAGAAAGCCGGCTGTCTCCACAGTCTGTGAATTAATCCCCAGAATACAGGAACCTCATTTTACTGCTCCAACCTCAGTGATGCTCATGGGGAAGGGATGGTGTAATGGAGAGCAGGAGATGCCGTGTGACTTGGTCCAGGACACTGCACAACTCATCAAGTTGCTTTCTCACTTGTCCACGTTGCTTGCTCTTGAGATTATCTGCAAGACCCAGGCTTTCCCTGACTAATAAGGTGTCTCATTTTTATGATCCAAGGGGGCAACTGAGCAAGCATCTATCACTTATCACAAGAGCTTGAAGTGAGAGTCATACAGGAATGGAGAAGCTTGTAGCATGTTGTTTTCTACTGGGTCAGGCCGCTAGTTCAAGATGTTACTGTGACCTGCATCAGAAGTATACATGTCTCTGCTGGAGATGCGTTGCTTAGGTTGAATACTCTCTTTAGTAAATGCCCTAGCACAGCACACCAGGGCTCAATAAAAACTCACACATCTAAATATCCACCACACAATGATGTTGTTGTGTGTGATGTTGGAGTACTGTGTCCAGTTCTGGGCGCTGCACTTCAAGAGGGATGTGGAGGATCTGGAGAGGGTCCAGAGGAGGGCCACTCGCATGATTAATGGCTTCCGTGCAAAACCCTACAAGGGGAGGTTGAGGGATCTCTTCAGCCTTCACAAGAGACATCTGAGGGGAGACCTTGTAGCAGCCTATAAGTTGATCAAGGGAGGACAACAGAGAGTTGGAGATGCGCTATTTACCAGGGCACCCCTAGGAGTAACTAGGAATAAGGGGTACAAACTAGTGGAGAGTAGATTCAGGCTAGATATTAGGAAGAAATTTTTCACAGTAAGGGTGGCCAGAATCTGGAATGGGCTGCCAAGAGAGGTGGTGCTGTCACCTAGCTTGGAGGTCTTCAAGAGGAGGCTAGATAGGCACCTGGCTGGGGTCATCTGACCTCGGTCCTCTTCCTGCCTGGGGCAGGGGGTCAGACACAATGATCCTTCAGGGTCCCTTCCGACTCTACAATCTATGAATCTATGATGTGCTGCAGTGTCTCCTCAGATCAGTCTTACAATTACCATCTTCCATGGACCTCAAAACAATATTTATTGTTACCTTCATGGTTCCTTCTCATTTTGCAAGTGGGGAAACTGAGGCAGGGAGCGCTGTCCAAAATCACCCAATAAAACAGTGAAAAACCAGCACAAGAGCCTAAGTCCTTGAAGTCCCCTCCCTTCCTGTGTTCTGTGTGCTTAGCCATGTTCCCATTAAAAAGTCTTTGGGAGGTAACCTCATTTAACGGGAACAAAGCATAGGCTATGCAGAATATTTTTACAGCTATTTAAATGGAGCTTGCTAGCTATATTGGCACCTAGAAGAAAAGTAGCTAATTGGCATAACTAACTACTTTGGGTAATCTCCAGACACGATACTACCAACTCTGTGGGGGAGAGGGGGGAAGGCAAGCTGTAATTACCAGTGCGGGAAAGGAAACCTTTTCAAAACTAACAATTACCCAGTTAAAGTAAATGCATATACATATAAGGCAGCCTTAGGGACAAGCTGCCTCTTGGTGCCCCACTAAGCTGGCCCTATATATAAACAAACATGTTGGAAGCAAGGCTTTTTCTGAGTTTTCATGAGCAGCCCATTTGCCGGGACTATTGCTTGGCTGAAAGCCTGCACTTAGGGGTTTGTTTTAGTACATTAGGTAAATAATGTGTCATTATTCCCCATCTGGGGATTATTCGCCTGTTCTTTCAAAGAATCATCAAGCAAGAGTCAAAGGGGCCTTTGTGGCAACATTTTCAGCTCCCTTGCAATGACAGACCCTTAGGCAATGAGTTTGCACACAAGAGCTCTCCTCTCTGACCCAGCTGTGATGTCACATGCCTGCCTCAATTTCCCCAGTAACTGGACGCACAGACAGAAGTGACACTTTTCAGCCAATCTAGCCCCTGAAAGGACTCTACAGCTGTGACCAAACAGAAGTGTGTGGCTGCAAAGCACTTTAAAAGTGCTCAGTCGCACAAAACTAATTGCGTGAAGGTTGAAATGAAGACATTTCAAAACAGAGAATCTTCTGTAACTTGTGTCTGCACTGCCTGCCAGTAGGCCTGTGCAAGTAGGCAGCTATTCGATCCGGCTTTGGATCCAGACACTTCGGGTGCCAGGGATCCGATCCAGAGCTCCAGACCAGGTTCCCGCTTTGATCTGCCTGAAGTGGCTCCGAAGCTTCAGAGCTGCCTCAGAGATCCAGCCATAGCTTATAATGGGGAATCAATGAAATATCTATACTTTGTTGTTTTTTTGTCTGATTTGGATGCAACTTGCAGGGATGCCACTGCAGAGGGCATGAAGCCTGCCGAGTTTCAAGAAGATCGGTGCAGGGGTTCGGGGGGAACTGCACCTCAAGCTGTTGACAGGCAAAACTCATGACACAGATGACCCTGTGTGTGTTAAGGTGCAGCGGGCTGAAAACTGCATGGGTGGTGGGCCCCTCCATAGGCCACGAAGCCTGCCTAGTTTCAAGGAGATAAGTGCAGGGGTTTGGGGGAAACTGAACCTCAAGCTGAGGACAAGCAAAGCTCATGACATGGGTGACATTGTGTGTGTTAAGGCGCAGCAGGGTGAAAGCTGCAGGGATGGTAGCTGACCAGCTAGGGGTGCAGGGCCCCAGAACCCCCCTGCACCGATCTCCTTGACAGCTGGCAGGTTTCATGGCCGCGGCAGGGGCCACCATCCCTGCAGCTTTCACCCTGCTGCGCCTTAACACACACAGGGTCATATGTGTCACAAGTTTTGCCTGTCAGCAGCTTGAGGTGCAGTTCCCCCAAAACCCCTGAACCAATCTTCTTGAAACTTGGCAGTCTTTCTGGCCTCACCAGGGGCTACCATCCCAGCAGTTTTTACCCCACTGTGTTGTAATACATAGACGTGACATGAGTTTTCTCCCAAGAATTTGGGATGCAGTTCCTACTGAACCCCTGCACCGATCATCTTGAAACTTGGCAGACTTTATGCTGTCAGCAGGGGCTACCATCTCTGCAAATTTCATCCACATCAGACAAAAACCAACAAAGTTATAGATATTTCATTAATTCCCCTGGACATTAGGAAGAACTTCACAGAGTGGCCAAGGTCTGGAACGGGCTCCCAAGGGAGGTGGTGCTCTCCCCTACCCTGGGGGTCTTCAAGAGGAGGTTAGATAAGCATCTAGCTGGGGTCATCTCCCAGGCCAGGGTGTCAGACTTGATGATCTATTGAGGTCCCCTCCAACCCTAACATCTATGAATCCCCATTATACCCTATGGCCAGATCTCCAAAGCTGCCCTGAAGCTTTTCCGAAGTGCTTTGGAAGCTCCAAACTGCTTTGGAAAGCCTAACAAAGCCAGTGCTTCGACCAGACATGCTGCTTCAGATGCAGAAGCATCCAAAACTTCTCCAGACCCGAAGCATGGTCCGAAGCCTTGCACAGCAACTTCTGTTTGGTCTGGATGATCATTGCAACTCAAAATGCTTCCTTCAAAGCGTTATGAGTTACAGCAGGGAGCTGCACTTCTGTCTGTGCCCTGGGTTGTGAAACAGGTCCTGTTTTACCAAAGACTTCCTCAAATTCCTGGGGAATTCTTTTTTTCAGGGAACGAGACCTTCAGGGTCTGAGGTGGTTGCATGGATGGAAGCAACCTGAAGAGAAGGTGGGAACTAACTGGCCCTCTTCTGCTTGTGAATGAGCTTACCTCAGTAACTAGCACAGACCATGGCATCTACAAAACCTTCTCTGAAAACTGTGGTGCTAAATTTAATTAAGGAAAGAAGTATTAAAGAAAACCCAATTATAATATTCAGAACCAGGAAAACAGGTCACTGCTTCCTTCCTTAGGTACCGTCTTTTACATTCTAGAATCTAGTCCAAAGTCCACTGAAACCCATAAGTTCACTTTATACATAGTAGGATGTGGATCAGGTCTAATCCTAGAAGTTATTTTGCACTTATACCCAGAAAAGTACTCACATGCTACAGTGACAGGCCACTATAAGATTGTGGTTCTCAATATTTTTAGACTCAAGGCACTCCTTGTAAAATGCTAACTCTCACTTCGTTCTTGATGATGGAAAGGCTACAAAGAACTCGGGAAGACCACAACAAAACAATGCTTTTGACACTATGGACTCCTCTTTGAGATCTCTGAGCTCATCCTGTGAATCAGGTGTAGGTGTTTGTACACCCAGTATTGTGCAGCAGCCTTAAAAAAGTTCAAAGTGCACACTGGTTAAGAATCACTGCTATAAAATCACATGTAAAACTCAGTGATGTCTATAGCTGAAGCATACGCCCATCCCTCTGGGCACAGCCGTACTTACTAACCCTCATAAAAAACACTAGGGATGACCTTTCCTTTTTAGATGAGATTATTGAATATTTATTAAGAGTTTAACAGGGGAGGGGAACAGGGGAGGGGAAACTAAAGAAAACAACTTAATGGACCCTGAGGTTAGTAGGAATAGAGATTAAAATTTAAATGGAACATTCTTTATAAAATATACTTGGCCAGAAACTGTTTTAATTTTTTCCTAAATCTAATTAAAAAGTTATATTTTTAATCTTCTCTTCTTATTGCTTCTTTCTAATCAAATAGGTTGGTTTATGAAACTGTAATTAAATTCTGGGTGACTAGGGAAATTTCCTTTTGTTAAGAGGATGCCTCCCCCCCCATTCCCTTTCCATTTGTTTGGATCTAAGGAAAGCAGAGCTTCTCTTATCAGTCACTCATGCTCCGTGTTATTTTCATTCTATAAACCAAACTCCAGACGCCTTCACTTTAAGAGCCAGCCAGAATGTACAATGGCACCAAAGCTAGAGTAATAATTCCTGCAGAAACTAAGCAGACTTCATAGCCGTCATTGTGTTTTTCACATCATAACTTCTGAAAAGTTTGGACAATTCAAGCATGTTATAAAACCCAGGATCATGTTACTAGGAAGGAGAGTTTGGGGCTCTCAGTTCTAAAAGCTACAATGTCTCAGACAAGTAGGAGCAAACACTAGCGGGACAGTGGGCCTGCACTGTAGCCTGCTTCAGGCAATAGGATCCTTTTCATTGACCTCAACCAACATTGGATCAAGGATGATGCACAGAAAGGAGCAAGGAGTTGAAGTTTCAGAAGGTTTGGGCACCAATTTCTATCAAGGCTGGCTGTTACTATGCACACCAGCACTGCATGGAGGGCAAGCAGACTAATGAAGCAGGTATTAAACCCAAGAAACACAAAAGCAGCCTTGAGGACAGAGGTCCAAGTTCTCTTGTACCCCATCACTTTGTGCAGCCTGCATGCACAGTGCTGTTGCTTCTAACAAGTCACATTATTCTGAGCATTTTTCTTGAAAACTGCAGCTCTGAACCCAGGCTTTTAAATGAACCCAAGCATCTATATATCAAACTCAGGAGGTTTAAAAATAACCTCACAAATTCCATGCTGCACCTGCTAGATGGGATCTTTTAACAGGGGCAATGCTGACATACCTGGCGTCTGTGCCCCTCTCCCTTACTCAGCTGGAAAAGAGACTGTGTATGACTTGGAGGGTGGCTGGAGCACAATGCTCAGATGTAAAAATTTGTGGCTTAATAGAGAGGCAGACAAGGTTCCTTGGGTGAATTTGATATCTTTTATTAGACCAACCCAAATGGTTGGAGAATAGTTATTAAGCAAGCTTTCGGGTTCAAAAACCCTTCGTCAGGCTCAGGAGGCTGCAGCAGTTGGTGTGTGCTCTTCCTGGATGGAATGAAAAGTAAACAAGCCAGGGGCTGGGCTGGGCTGGGCTGGGGAGTCAGTTGCCAGGCAGATTATAATGTATCAAAAATCCAATGTCTATGTTTAGTCCCTGATCTCTAGTATCCAGCAGGCTGATGAAATGGAGCTCATAGGCTCGTCTCTGGGATGTGTTGTGTAAATTTCCCTTGAGGATCAGGACTGAGAGATTGGAGAGAGAGTGGCCCTCCTGTGAGAAATGTGCCCCCACCAGTAACTGGGTGTTTCTGTCTTTGATGTGTGCATTCATTCTGGTGCGCAGTTGTTGTCTGGTCTCTCCTACATATCTTCCAGCAGGGCATTTGGTGCATTGGATGAGGTATACTACATTCCTGGAGGTGCAGCTGTAAGATCCTGGGATGCTGATGGCTCTGTTGTGGGGTGTAGTAATAGTGGAGGTGGTGGAGATGTGGGGGCAGGTTTTGCATGTCTTGTCATGGCATGGTCTGGATCCTTTTGGTGTGTTCTGGGCTTGAGGAAGTTTGCTTCTGGTGATGAGGTTGGCGAGGTTCGGTGCTTGTCTGAAGGCTAGGATGGGTGGCTCTGGGAAGATCTTTTTAAGAATAGGGTCTTTTTCTAATATGGGTTGCAATTTTTTGAGGATTTTCCATACAGGTTCAAGGGAGG
>NW_005841875.1:1230703-1236684 GCF_000455745.1 Alligator sinensis
CCAAATGGTTGGAGAATATTAATAACTATTCTCCAACCATTTGGGTTGGTCTAATAAAAGATATCAAATTCACCCAAGGAACCTTGTCTGCCTATATCCTTAGACCAACATGGCTACAACCTAAACCCCTTAATAGAGAGGAGCCTTTAAGCCACTCTAACCCTTGCCAGGACTTAGGGCATCTCTGATCCACTCCAAAAAAATCAGGGACCTACAGCCAACATCCACTGACTCCCATAGTAACGACTGGAACCAAGATGATGTTGAGGATATGGGCCATATAGTGAAGAGGCCGGATCCTCGTTTAAACTAAGCATAGCTTGCAGATTCTCAGCTGCCTGGTTCTCACAGGATGCAGGTGCTACCCCCAGCTATACAGGTTATTTTCTTTTTATGTCATAATGGGTTGAGTGGCCCTTCACCGTATATGTTACTTTTAAAAAACTGCTCTGTGTGTCCTTAATGAGCACCTCCCCTTCCTGCTTAGAGTTCATACACCAGTTCATGGCAGGCTTCTCACCCAGATGTTGGGAGGATGTAAGATAGATATCGATCCTACAGCTTGTGTCGGAGAGAATGACTTCATATGTCTTCTGTTTAGCTTTTGTCTTCCTTATCTGCTTGGAGCCAAGTTAGGAAAGTACCGTTTTAATAACAGATCAGAAAGGAAGCAAGATGCAGGAGGGGGGAAAATAAGCTGAGACCAGATGCAGGAGACAGCCTACAGATTCAAGCCATGACTAACACGTGATAGCTAACAGATGGTAGGTTTCCATGCATATAGGTGGAGACAAAGTTTAGGCAGTTTGTATACCAGCCTATTGTAGAATGACTTAGGAAAGTTCAGTCAAAAATGACCTAGTGAGATGGGTGAATGATGCATCCAGTATGTGAAATTAAGTAGCATCAATCCAATCTCATATGCGACAGCATATAAAACACCCCTGAAGATTTATTCATCTGTAAATTTTATACACATTTGAAAAATCTAATTTATTCATTAGATGCAGAACAACTTGGTACAGAGATGTAGTCACTATGGGTCAAAAGAAGTGGTTCCAAAGAAGAAAGAGGATGGAGCTAGCCTGTCCTCAGTGTTGGCAGATGACAGAATAAGGAGCAGTGCTCTCAACTTGCAGCAAAGGAAGTTTAGATTAGATATTAAGAAAAAAAACCTGTCACTAGAAGGTAGTAAAGCCCTGGATAAAGTTACTCAAAGAAGTTGTAGAATCTCCATCCTTGGAGGTTTTTAAGACCTGGATAGACAAAGCCCTCGCTGGGGTGATCTCATTGGGAATGGTCCTGCTTTAAGCAGGGCGTTGGACCAGATGTGACATCCTGAAGTCCCTTCCAACCCTAATTTTCTATGATTCTATGAAAATTCAGCATGGGTGTAAATTGGAACAGCTCCAGTGAAATCAGCACATCTATTTGCATCAGAGTTGACTTTGTCCTCATGTTTACTTATCAAGTGCTGTTGACCTGCCTTCTCCAGAGGAGGGGAAGAGAAAGAAGTAGGAGGACAGTGGGTGGGGATGAAGTAAAGTTTTTTTCAGATTGGTTGGCAACCAAGATCAAGCCACTTTCTTCGACTTTTCAAGTAAGTGGCATGAGAATATCTATTTCTTCCTGACAGCATTATATAAATAACATCAAATCAAAGACATGGTAATGGATGCATGCTTACAGTGATGTTTAACAATGGGTAAAGCATTATTTGAAGCACAAGGTCAGCTGGTCATTTTTGAAGAGGTTATAACTAGGAAATAACTCATGTTGTTGGTTCCTTCAAGCATGGAAAGTTCAAGTATACATATGGCACAAACTTTAAAATCATGGGCATGGTTGCTAGAAATACATACTATGTGTATGCACACAGCTCGATGGAAGAGTGTGTGTGTGTGTGTGTGTGTGGCCTTTTCCTACATCTGTTGGAATTGGGTCTACGGTTTTAGAAAAGAAAAGAACAAAAACAAACATTGTACCATCAGTATCCACAGCAAACCCTAAAGATGAATTCAACCAGCACAGTGGACTCCATTCAGCCAGTTAAAATAAAGAAGACCCTTAAATGTAACCTCTTGACTACCACCAGAGGAAATGTAAACACACAGCCTTCACTGAACGGATGGAATATTTCTATTTTATGTATAAAAATGATGTATTTACCCAGTTTGAGATACTACTGCTGAATTAGGTCTCAAAATAGAGTCATCTTAATTTTTTCAGTTACAGTATTTCACTGGAAAATAGAAGTTGCACCAGAAAATAGTTAAGCTGGGTTTATTCTAGCATCACTTCACTTCACTGAAGACTGTATGTATTGTGGCTTATCTCCATCATAACCCTTTTATGACCAAAGTCTGTATTGTAGCCAGTTGCACTTTTAGGTGCTAGTTCCTTATTTTGATTTCCTTTGATTTCCACAGGGAGCACAGCAGGCTAAAGAAGATAGACAGATATAGGAATCATCTAGTCTAACAGAGTAGGGGCAGTCCTGTGAGAGGATGAGGAAGAGCTAGATGACTGAAGTCCATGTAGCTTCAGGTCCTTGATAACAAAGTCTATAGGAAAGGAGATTGTCTGTCTGGCCTTATTCACTTGCTGTGCAGTGGTAGGCACAATTACAGTCCTCATTCCTCTTCAAAGTTACATTACTCCTAAGAACAACTTCTCAGGCAAGTTCTTGCACTATCTCCATTTGATAGAGAAACGTTGAATAGCCTTGTTCAGTGCCACACAAACTGGCACAAACAGGGGAAAGACTTGGGAAAAGACTCCTCAACTCCCAGCCCTGTGTTCTGGCCACAAGCTGTCCCAGCTGTATTAAACTAAAACAAAAGATTTGGTTTTCATGTCTAGAAAATCATGAACCTGCTGTATCTGAGAAGACATCATTCAAATGAGCTGCACATCATACATCGCAAGCAAAACAAGAGCTAGCCTGGCTGCTTCATTCGTGAAGGGTAAATCTTTATAAATGACAGTAAGAGCTCTCCAAAGGAGAGATGGCTTGGGACGGACTACTTTTGGAACAAGGCCCAAAGAAAAGAAGTCAGTTCTGGTTCTATTAGGCTTGATCATTTCACTTTTGTTATTTAATATGAAACATTTGTTGTTGAATAAATGGATCAAGGCATAGAAGCCGCATTTTAAATAACTCTGCAGAGGGGAAAATAAGCCACGGAGAAAAAACCAAGACAGAGAAGACTACAGTCATCAAGGATGCTTGAAAAGGCAGTAAATTTAAGGAAATGATTTTTTAAATCCCCAGACTGTCTGATTCCAGTCTGAACCTAAGAAAACAGGTGGGGAAAGAGGTCATTGGAAATAACCGACAGCCCTGAAGCAAATTTATGTATGCAGCAAAGAAAAAAAATCTTATTTTATCACTTAGGTTTTATTTTTTTAAATGACTTTTATCATGGCATTGTAGTACAATTCTTTATAAAATGAGGGGGGTGGGGGAGCTGGAGAAAGCAGGGAGTAGGGCAGGAGAGGAACTATGCTCGATGCTTCGGAGTTTGACGGTAATGGAAACCGGATTTCTAAGAACCACTGTCTTTAGAGATCAGATCCTGTGGCTCACAGGGGGGAGGTGGATATAAGAATAAAAAGAAACAGGCAGAAAATGCTCATTAAAAGTAAAGAGTCTGAGAAGATTGCAGGGAGTTGTATGAAAGTAACTCAGTGGACGCCGGTCAAGAAGTGGAGACTTACCCAGGATACGCGGAAACTCACTCTCTCAAGTACATGTAGCAACAGAGACACAGCTGCACTGAGGTTGGCATGGGCTGCAAAAGTCTGCCCAACTAACTGGCTATGAGCTCAGGTGGTTAGTCTGCACTGATCTCCATACAGCCACAGCTACATTGCTAGCAATACCCAAGCTACCTCAAGTAGGTTTACAGCAGTAGCAGTCACGCCTCCCACTGAATTGTAAATGTATCCTTTAAAACTCCAAAAGACACAAATAGAGGATAGCATACTGAACACATGCAATTTTAAATCTGATGCCAGATTAAGGGATTAAGAATGGAGAAGAAAAGCAATGTTTGTTAGTGATGCTGTGGAAGGTAGAAGCGGGAGACCAAACAATTTAGGGATGAAGTCAGAGTCACTGGGGCTGACAAAAGAGCTGAGGACATGAATGCAGGCAATTGGATAAATAAGAATTGCATTATTTTTCCTAACATGCTGGGATGGTTTGAGGAGGAGAAGGAGGGGGTGAGGGAAACACTTCCAAGAATCAAAAAAGAAAAAAAGCTAGAGAGAAAAATGAATTCCTCAAATATTGTGATAAGACCTACCAAATGAAATACATCAGTAGAAAAATAGTAGTGGGTCAAAGATACTCCTATAAGACAAGCAGAAACTGCAGGAGTCAGAGTGAAGAGATTTCTTTCAGTACAGGCAGGAAGTTGTAGAGAAGAAAGAAAAAGGATTTAAAAAATAAGTTTTATGTAGATTAATTTTAAGAAAACCTGTTTAGCGAGGAACAGCAGAGACAAATGATATGGGAAGGATGGTTCTTACATGACATTATGAGAGGCTAGTCAAAACTAGATATGTGCTACCCAAGAGAGCTCCTGTATCTTGGGAAGTGTCCATCTTGTTCAATATTAATTTGATGGTCTGCCTCTGCATGTATGATTTACAGTTGTGTTAAAATGATCAGCCTGTAATATCTCAAAATATACCTAGTCCCTCTTATCTCAACAATTTCTACTGGATACACTTTGTAAAAATAATTGCTTGCTATTAGCAGGAGACATTAACATGTCAAAGGGCCATCAAAGATGATGGGCAACCACATTACTATAAGGGGAAGAAACAGGCACTTAAACCTTAAAGCGGGCCTATTTCCTATGAACATCTGAGGGTCAAAAGAGTATGAAAAGTGCTATTTATGAAGGAATGTTTCCTTGTTAATGAACCAAGGCCATACAGTAATCATTTTCAACCCAATATTTCTCCTGGAGGCTCAACATACATAACTTCTTGTAAAAAAAAATAAAGAGGTCCTCAGCCCATCTTCTGTTAGTACTTGCAAGCACTTTTTGAGCATTGCTCTCTGTGCACTGTACCAGTTTGTCTCTAAACTGTACTACATTTTCAGAGACTCCTAAGTGATTTGGACTTTCAGTTCCCATTCATATTACTAGAAATCAGGAATCCAGCTTCTGAATGCGAAACAATGGCTCAAACAATGAGCGAATGCTGAAACCTATGTACAAGGACTCTTAGCCCAAATCATGGCATTTCACGGGCAGAAGTTGGGTGCGCACAGGCCGTATTTTAAAAATTCAGAACATGTTTTTTCCTCAGATCCAAGAACAAGAACAAGGAAGGGCAGGAGATCATCCGCGAAGCAGGAAATAGCTCTTCCTATTGAAAGGAGAGAGAAGAAAGGTAAACAATGAAGTGGTAGGAAGGAGCTGTCAGAGGAAAGATCAAAAACAAGCAAGGAGGTGGAAACTGAGGCATTCACAATTGTCATTTCGGGATTAAGAAGAAACTATTTGGGATTAAGAAGAGGGCAGAAGTGAGGGAGAAGTGAATCACAAGGAAGGAGCTATCATAGAGTTAATGACCTAGACTGAGGTTGGGCTGTGTTCAACATCACTGTCTATACTCAGAACCCTCTTATTCCAAACAGGGCTGGATCCTCCAGAGCTATGGACATAAGCCCGTTTGAGACGGGCTGCATTTCCAGCTGAGTGAGGCCTGGATAACTAGAAGAGCTGATTTAGCACAACTCAAGAAGGGCCTTGGCTTCAGTGCTGGAGCTCACTTCAAGTGCTTTTGCTGGAATCCTGCTGAGGAAGCCAGCCGTTTATAATCTGGGCAGTAGCCTGCAGCCTTTGAAGTCTGTGGTTGCTGGCTACTCCAGTTAACCAAACCCCCAATTATCAATTGTTCCGGGTGTCTCCAGAGACCTTACAATAACTGGGGCTCTTCCCTCTGAGGATCATTGCCCA
>NW_005841875.1:1236715-1244559 GCF_000455745.1 Alligator sinensis
GGATGATGAGTGCAAAAAGTCAGAGACAGCTTGGATTTTTTCCAGCCTTGATCTGCAACACAAAGGGGAAGCTAAAGTGACATTGAGTAAAAGAGAGCTGGGGCCTGTGGAGCAAAGGGAAAACACAAGCAATGGGCTGAAGGCAGAGAGAGGAGGATGGAAGAAAAAGTCAGTCAGAGGATGAAGGAACAAAAGGACAGCATTGTCTTGTGGGGAGAGGAAAACCCTGAAATATATTGTCAGACACCATTCTCCAGGTAAAACAAAATCTAGGGCTTAATGGACACATTCACATGAGATGCTAGAAGTCCAGTAGACCAATTCTACTGTGCATTAGTGTGTCATGGCAAAATCTGTGCCAACACACACCAGAATTAGTCTACTACAGATCAGTGTCATGTAAAGGCGTGCCCCATTGCTACTGCATAGTAGTGCCAATTACTGTACATTTAGTTAGCACCTGTTGTTGCAGGTACTAAACTTAATGCATCGTACTTACAGCACATTAATGCACGTTGAGACGTGCCCAGTGAAATGCAAAAGGAAAATCCTTAGTAAGACAACCTAAGGTGATCCCAAAACCTCCATAGCAGAGCTGGGTGAGAGACAGGAAAAGAAAATAGACACTTGGGCCATGTCCAGACAAGCACAGCTGTGCAGTATGTGGCGCCACACACTGCACATTCAGCTGTGCTTTGTGCTGCAAGGTAGCAGTTCAGGGGGGGGATTTGACCCTGGGAGATCCTGGGGTCAAAAAAATAAAAAAAAATAACAAAAAAAATAAAAAGTAAGGTGGTGCACGTGGCAGCAACGCTCCATCCAAAACTGGAGCCTGGGCAGCTGGAGCCACACTCCAGCTGCCAGCCAGGCTCTGAGCAGCAGGATTGCTTCAGCTGCAGCTCCCTGAAGCCCCCCAGACCCCAACTAAGGCTGCTGGGGCCAGCACAGTGCTGGTCCCAACCTCTCCTATGCCACCCAGGGTAACCTGAAGGTGTTTGGCACAGGTGGCACAGGTGTCCCCCAGGGACAAGTAGCAGTGGCACAAGGTGTGCTGCTGCTTCTTGTCCCCAGGTGAACAAACGTCCAGGTTTGTGTGGACGCGGCCTGGGAGTATAGGTCACTGATTTACAGGACCAAAGATCTCAGGTAGTAGGTGAGGAAGCTTTACAATGCTCATTCTGTCACAGCAAACATGGGTGCTTGTGTGGGCCAAATTCACTCTGCACCAAAAGTTGTTGGTACAAGATTTCAAGGTCCTAATTTGACCTATTCATTGTTTTGCCCTTGGCCTTGAAGGAATGGTAAACACATGCTTCTTTCCATAACTGCTGGCTGCCCTAGCCTTTAGTGCAATATACTGTTTTCCTGTGCAAATGATATATTTTAACTTTCTTTTACCTTTAGCGCAAAAGTAGGAAGATACCCAAGTAGCTCCTAAACCCATAAAAGCCTTTTGTTTGCTTCTCATATTCCTCCCATCCCTCCTCCCAGGCCAATAATGGTTCCATATTGCAAGCTGGGAATGATACATACACAGACAAAGGGAAAACATCCTTTTCAAATTAATTCAATGAGCAATTATATAAGAGTGCTCATCAAAACCATTCTTAAGCTAAACAGGTTCCTGACTTCAATCTGCACAGGTCATTCTAATTATATTTGCCCTGTGATGGACAAAGCAGACTTGTTTTTAAGTGATAACAATTCAGTTTCTCATGTAATTAAATTAAGTGATTGCCACTTAGGGCATGCCATTTATTTTATTTATTTAATAATTTAATAATATTTTTATTATTTAACATTCGCTATTCTAGTTGCCATAAACACATTGCTAGGAGCAGAAAAATGTGGACTGGGTTTATAGCATGGTGAGACATAGCCCTGTAATAGTGGTGCTGGTTTTACAGGGGTGTATAAAATCAGATGCATAGCTATGTGAAGCATGTAAAAGGAGGAAGAGTCCTGAATAAAATCATCCTTCAAATATAAACAGATGAAATACTAAATACATTACTTCAAGATCATACTTGTCATGAAAACAGACTTCAGGCTACTGGAATAAAAGCAATCCAAGCTTGGCAGAGTCCTGCATATCATAAGCATACAATAGCTAGAAGTGTATATTAACATAAACTTAACCAATCATTTGCAGAATAATCATGCATCATGGTTTTAACATTTTGCTAAGTTGAATAGGGATTTACAGAGGTATAAAGCTGTCATTGTTACCCTTCTATAGGATTCTTTGTTGCCTGTTCATCATGCTGGTGCTTTAACAACTAATTTAATCAGGGAGTTGCTTTGCATGGCTGGACAGAGTTTGATGGTGTGGCCATCAGCCAAATCATTTTCGGCATTACAGGTAAACCAGAATCTCCTAACAGAGAAACAATTCAACACTAGTTCTACTGACTACAAAGTCCTCAGCAATTATAGTGGTAGTTATCCCAGATCTGCAGTAGAAGAATACAGACTGGAACAGGCCTAACTAAAAAACAATATATGATTCAAAGCAATCATGAAAAGGCACTTTTCTCACTACCATCAGATCCATATTTTCTTACTTAGTTAAAAGCAAAGCACAGAAATAAGTCAACACCAGTTGCCTGCTGGTTAACCCACACCATCATCTGTCCATGGATAGGAGACCAACTGAACAAGTTCAAGGCGAGGGGAGGCTGTCACTGCTAGGCAGACTGTGGCACCTTAACAACTCTCTACAGGGGGGGCTGCTCTCAGTGTTCATCTGCTCAGTGAAAGAAAGGGATAATGTGGCAGCTTTTTGCTTCACAGACGCTCATTTGCAGAGCATCAGCTTTCAGCTACAACATAGCCTGGATAAGACCAACAAGGCCCAAAGCGTTGGCTTGGCACAGAACTTCCCTCACTTCTCTGTATCTGGATCCTATTTCTTTTGACTGCCTGATTACGCATAAGCATGTTACGGGAACATGTATTGATTTGTTTTAAACAACATGTTTCAAGGCACTGGGCCAAATTCAGTCAAACTGCCTCTGCTCACTAAGCACACTGTAGTAGTGAAAGCGGCACTTTCCTTTCCCTGTTCCAAATGCATATCACATCACTCACATTGGATTGATGCTGTCCAAAAGGTCAGAGCCAATATATTATTTATGCAAATAGGGTGTAAATAAACAAGATTGGAAAGCCACAAATAAAAGGCAAGTTATATTGGCCATTTGATTATAAATATCCACTTATTGACTCTAATGCTCCTCTCACTTCTACTAATGTAAATCAGGAGAAACTCAGTGGAAATGCAAGAGTATGCAACTGGGCAGAGCGAGATCAGCATCATATCAAGTCTACTTAAATATTAGCAAGCTGAACTGGAAGCAAGCTTAGTATTGTAGAGCAAGGAGCAGGTGAAAGTCCATTAACCCCAGGCTGCTAATATCAGGTTGATGCTACCAAGAGAGACAATTATTGTTATCAAACATAGATACTGAAATTCTTAGGGCTAGTATGGTCTGAGGCATCAGCATTACCTTGGTAATGGATTTTGTGTGTCTTTTTCCTAGAAGTAGCCAGGGACCATTGTCTCCCATTGATTTTTGAGCCTCCCAGGAGCTGGCCTGCAAAAATTTGAAGATTTAGGAGTTCTTCCATTCCCCCTGCATAGGAAACAGATTTTGCAAAGCTTTCCATGAGAAGACAAGATGGACCCTACCTCAGAGCGGTCAGCAGTCTGATGCTTATTTCACTCATCTACAATCTGGGAGACTAAGTTTCAATCTGCATTATCCAATTCAGACCAGAGACATGAACTTCAGTCTCTCACATCCCTACTGAACGTCCTAGCCACAGGCCTTCTGGCCTTTGTTGTCTCACCCTTACCTTGACCAGGGATTCCACCTTGGACCAGAGGAGCCTTCTAGGTGCAACTTTCATTGGAACCATTATATTTCTGTGTGAAGTTTTGATTTCAGTGAATCAACATTCTTTGTCTTAAGATAATAGTTTCCTTGGAAAATTCCTAACCAGTAATAATATGCTCCTAATATAATAGATAGGCAGCGTCAAATCTTGTCTGGGTATGAGTCCAAAGCTCTGCTGACTGGCAAAGCTATGACGCTTTTCTACAGCTGGAGGCCAGCCATGTTTCTTTGGCCAGGCATGTACGTTGGCTAGCCAGATTTCTCCAACGCTTTCTAAATGTTCCACGTTACCTCGTCCATAAAATTAACTGGAGATGTAATGGGCATCTGTAACATTGGAGCTCTTGCATCTTACTGCTGTGTCAGACTAAATAAGATTTCACTCTAAGCTGTCTGTGGCCTTGTATTTGGCAACTAGCAATATGGTGCAATCATGAGTCATTGCTTCTTTTTTATTCTAGCAAAGCTGACTTGTGACAAAACAGCCTTTCAGGATGTGTCCGTTAGCCCCCATCCAGCACCCCCATACCAATCTGAGTGGCATGTGCATGAAATCAAAATAACATTGTATCCTAGAATCACTCAGCACCCATTTTTTTTAGGAGAGAAGAAAGATGTGGTAGCAAAAATCTTTCGTTAGATCTTGATACTGGGATACTGGCTCTTTCTTTCCATTTATACAAGAAAGAGGCATTTAGACATAGGTCATGGCTGCTCTGCTAGAGACAGCTTTCAAATCCCAGAGCGAGAATGGTTATGAGACCCACTTCTTCCAACAGTCTTGAAGTCAGATCTTGACTGCATACCCCATTTCCTTTGGGTCTTTTACATGCATCTTTCATCTTCTAAGACTGTCTTGATTAAATACCCCAGCAACACTACAGAAAACTGCAGTGGGTATTTCCAGCTCTTCTATAAGTCACAGCCATTTGAAAACACCAGCCTAAGACCACAAAAGCTTTTTAAAATGCTTAAGGGAGTTATGTACGTATCTGATTCAATGGAAGTTAAATGCCTAATTTCCTTAGGTTTCTTTGAAAATACCACTCAGAAATAGTTGGGAACCATAAGCATATTATTTAGGACTTAATTAAAAGAACTGCAGGGGGGGGGGGGGTTGTTTTTCGGTTTTTTTTAGGATGTACAACTTCCAACTGATTGTACATCTGTGGAGGCTCAAACAGATTGTTTTTTCCCAGTAAACATCTGTTTTAGATTAACCCCTCTAAATTAGCTCTCTGCTGCACTTGTTTCACATGAAAAAACACAAAGGACTTATGCATCATGCTCAGTCATTACTGTTTTGGCCAAAGCAAGCCCTTTCATGGAATCTGGTTCTGCTATCACAAGTGAGGAAGACACACTGAAAGCATGCCATTTGATACCAGAAGAAGGGTGCATGTATGCTTATTGGAAAGGTGCCTACTAGCCGTCCCTCTAATGCAGACCTTTTAGTTCAGTGGTTTTCAACCTTTTTTCACTTGCAGACCCCTAAACATTTTTGAATGGAGGGGCAGGCCTGTTTGGAAATTTTGAATGGGGGTGCAGATGCCTTTGAATTGTAAGTGTGGGTATTCACATACATTTGACCCCCTAAGACATAGTCCCCTGAGGGTCTGCAGTCTGCAGGCTGAAAACCACTGCTCTAGATCATGGAGGTCTTCAACAAAATCCTAAAGCCAGGCAGCAGATGTACATAGCTTAAGAGCTAGGATGCATGTTTGCTCATCCAGCCACAGAACTGATGCACTCAAGCACCTGGCCAGTTCTAATGCAAATAAAAAAGACCCATTCAGTTGGAACGTATAATTATAGTGATGAGCATATGGACTGATCAGCATTACAGACCACTCCTGGAGTGTGCAGAGAGACAAGACTAGCATGCTATCCTGTTCTTAGCATTTCAAGTCAGAAAAGCATGGATCTTATTGAGTGACTTTACTTTTGGACTCAAGGTGCCAAGGTGTCCCAGCGCTATAATGGGAGCTGTTCCATTCCCTGAAGTACTTCCCTACTGCCATTTTTTTTCAATGTAGAAACTGCATGAACAGCATAAAGACAGATACAATTGCCTTGAAGGAAGGGTTTCATGCATATGCAAAGAAAACCAAATTGCAAGGGACTGGGGGCCTCTGTGCTCCAAGGAAGATATGGTGCCATTAGAAAAGCAAGCGCCTTTTGCAGCCAATGCCCAGCTACAAGGGAATGGCAGCTTGAACGTGCTACTCTTGCAAGTCGTGTCTCTGGAAGCTGCCCAAAGATACACTAACCATCCTGGCTCCTCTTCCTCCTGAGTCAGCATCACTCCCTCTTGAGTGCAGGGCTATCCACTGGCTCGATGCCCAGTACTCGCTCACAGTAGAAACACTGAAACTAAAAACCCTCCAAGGATTGTTCAGCAGCAGCCTATGCAGTGATGGGTTGGTGGTTTGCAAAACTGCATTTAGAAGAAGAACTACTTACATTTTTGATGCCATAAACATTTCAGGCCATGATGCTGACAACAACTCAATGCCACAGCTGTCCAGTTTCCCCCAAAGTAAGCTGTCATGTCCAATAAGACATCCAGAGGCTGTTGCTCTGTGCTGCCATGAATACTCCTCGAGACTCCATTGCACTATATAAAACCTGCCTTCCATTCTTCATGAGCTCTCTAGCAATAAAAGCAAGTGCCCAGAGCTCAGCTGACTGAGATGTGCATGCATTTCTTTCTGCCCACAAGTCAGTCAATGTAGGCAGCAAGTGCTATGAATAAATTTGCTATTCTACTCTGCATTTTATATTTCACTAATATATTTGTGAGGTCCCAATAGCATAATTTCTTTTGCCCGTGTAATAACCTTTTCAGAACATTTCCTCCTGTCATTTCCCCCCTCTTAAAATACATGATCCTAGCTCAAACCTTCATCTAACACATGGATGACAATGCAGTAAAGGTACAAGTACAACCAAATCCACCTCATCATACTCATATCCCTTTGAAGTTAAGGGGATTAGTCATGCAATTAAAAAGAACAGAATAGGGATGTGTCATTTACAACCAAAAACAGTTTTTTGAGAGCTCATTTTCCATTAAGGCCCCAGAATAGGCAGATGAAGTTTAAAGAGTTCAGTGAGCGAAGTACTGAGCTTCCTAAAGAAAACTGGCTGTAGGAGTTAGAAGAAGCAATGCTGAATACTGAGCTTCTTTGACAATATGACCTCTCTCAAACTATTAATTTAAAAGTCGTGTTCTCCCATGGGCCTGCCAGCTACAGCCCTACACTTCTCTTTGCATCAAACAGGTGTGATCTGAAGAGCAAGATTTCAAAACTACAATAATAAATGGGTAGTGTTATAGTGATGTTGTAGCCATGATAGTTCAGGAATTATGCAAGAGACCAGGATTCCTTAGGGTGAACTCTTTTATTGGACCAACTGCATCGTTTGTTGGGATAGAGTTTGACAAGCTTTCAAATGCAAGACATGCCCTGATGAAGACCTGGTGCAGTTGGTCCAATAAAAGAGATCACCCTAAGAACTTCTTGCCTCTAATAAATTAGACATTTGCCTCATGTCATCTCTCTTGCCCTTTTACAAGCAAATTTTAAGTGATGCTAGTGTCTTCCACCTCATTCTTCCCAACAGAAGAGGAAAAGAGACGAAGATACGGTTTCATTTAATTGTAATGCCTTTCTTTTCAAAGACAGAGAATCCCACACAAGTTTAAAATGACACCTCTGTCTCATACTTCAGTCACCCTCCTATCCCAGGGTATTTTATCAATAGAAGCAAGAAAGTCCTAAGTGAAAAAAATCATGAGAAAAAAGTTGTGTAAGGTGTATTCAGCTACATGGGTTCAGTTAACTGTTGGTGCATATGAATGCTTCTTGTTTCTCCTCACATCAGGCCTGAATTCAGCATATGGTTTTCAAAGGATTTTCATTCCTTCCCCCCACCCCCCCC
>NW_005841875.1:1244590-1257013 GCF_000455745.1 Alligator sinensis
ATTTCAAATAATTAACAATTGCAAGCCTCCAGAGATGCACGTCAGTGTCTAGAAAGCCATCTCCAGAACAGCATGTACTGCCAATAAAAGATCCCTACATTGCCCCATTTATATACCTCAGCCCTAATTTCAAGGCTATGCACAATCCCTACAGCAGCCTCTTATACCGTCACTCTGTGCAAATTCCGGGCACATCTGATCATCTCAGAGCCACTGTTTGACCCATATGCCTTCAGAGCGATACAGTAAACGTTGTCTAATGGAAAAAACTATCAACTCTGAGAAACCATCATAACCTTTCCTCAGAAGTATAACGCAAGATGCAACTCTGAACTCATTAGATTTTGTTTACTGATTCCAGGCTAGAGTTTACTTTCACCACTTAGAGGCATGGACAAGTTTTTCCGTTTTAAAATTTCCTGTTTGGCGTTAACAGCTGTTGGCTACGGTATCTATAAATAGTTCAGCAGACTATCTTAAGGGAATCTGGTTGCAAGTGGAAAACAAAAGACAGGGGTCCAATCCTGTACTCCCCACACATCGGAGGAGAGATTCCTACTGTGGAACAATCCCAGGAGTTGGGGTTGCTCAAGGGAGCAAAGGGTAGCTTAGTCTTAGTGCACTGTATTCACAAGCAGCAGGTGATCTGCTTTAACAGCCTGCAATGGTTTAAAAGGGATATTTTAAAACAGAAGAATAAAAATGCTTGCTGGTGGCATTCAAATGTAGTTGCTCAAGTAGAACGTTTGGTAGGCATGAAAAGGGCCACCTACTCTGCGTAGTAGTCATGCTGCTTTCCTCTTCCTCCTCGTCTTTCCAATGCATCACAACCCCTACACGTTTTGAGTTAGAGAAACTTGCTTCTTAGCAAGAGCTACTTTTTCCCCCAGCACAAATGCTTCCCCTCCACACTTGCTATTGCAAGAATCAATGGTTGCTTCCCTTCTGTGCCATTTGGAGCAGAGGGGAGGAAAGACACTATGTCCATTCAACATGTCTCTTGTGGTGCAACTCCCAACAGCCTCCTTTGTGATGGGTACTGAGGCCAATTGTCTATTCACAGTGCAGAGGGTATATGTTCACTGAAGATGGGTCACAGATCCTGCAGGGGACCTCCAAAAAAAAGTTCATCTCAATGGAGGTGTCACCTCTAACATGCAGGAATGGGGGAGAGGAGAAAGAGTGAAGGGCTGTTCTCCTCCTTCCTTCTGGTCCTCAATGTTAGTAGCAGGGTAGAAGCAACGGACTACAATGCCTCACTCAGCCACAGAGCAGGGAGAAAGTTGCTCTCCTATTGTAGTTAGCACGCAAAATAAAAAATTAAAAAAAACCATTTTCCATCTTCAGAGTGCTTGGCAAGCCTGAGCTAACAAGTTCTCAGGGGGCCTCCTAAGAGGTGGAGACTATTATGCCCGTTTAATAAATCTGGAAAGCAAGGCACAGAGGTTATCATCCACAAGGTGACAACTCTGAGCTGCCTGGCAGACACATGCCTCGTATCTTAATGAGGGAGCAGCGAACCTGCCCTGGAGTTGGGAGACATCCACTGCGTTGCAATCTGGAAAGATTTGGAGTATATTTGGGTCTCCAGCCAAAGATAAGGTAAAATAAAACATGGGCGCTCTTAGAAACAACCCTTCAGACTTTTCTCAGACACAACAGGTTAAGGATTTCTGCAAAACCTCACCACAGATGAGCCATCGTTCTCTGCCACTGGCTCCAGATGCCAACCATGTCCTGAACCAGAAGCCGAGATCTTGCCTGCTCCACCCCTTCTCAAAGTCATCTGTTGCAGCATCTTGATTTCCACTTCCTTCCACACACACACACACACACACACACACACCCCTCCTAAGGCTCCTTGACTAGGCTCCGCTCACCAAGAAGTCTCCACCACTGGAGAACCTCTCAGTACCACTACGTTCCTACCAGCACCTCTCCAAGCTCATCATCTGCACTTTTCATTCCTCCAGCAGGCCCACGATCATTCATATGACCACACTGGGGGACCAAGCCCAGCTCAGAGCTGAGCTATGACAGCCTTCAACGCCAAAAACTCCCGGTGAGAATCACTTTATGTAACCAATGAGCAGGCAAAGATTAGCTATGCTGACCTGAGTGACCTTTAGTAGCCCCAGAAGCTATTAATGATCAATTAAACTAAATCTCCCCACTCTCTTGAGATGCACACACGCACACATGCAATTCAGCTAACAAAGCTTGAGAGCAGAAAGATTCTGAACTAGTGTTTATTTAGAGACCCGTATCCATCATTCTGCATTACAATACCTAACATGCTTTTCTCGGTTAATATATAACTAATGAAAACGGTATTATTAACAGCTTTGGAAACTTAATGACAGACTGAGTCTCCAGAGGCAGGAGGGAGGAATAAGGAATGTTTCCTTGACTCCCTTGGTCTGAAAAGGTCATTTCTAGTAGGCAGAATAACTTTGTTTTCACAGTCTTTTCAGTCTTGGGCCAGTGCTGATGTGAAGCTGAATTAATGTGGGGATGGGCCCTTTATAAAGACATACAAAGGAAAGATAAGGGAATATTAGTTTCAAGGGACTGCGATGTTTCCCATAGGAACTGGCCTGGAAGGCAGAGTACATAAGGCACCAAGCAGAAGCAATTAAATTAGGAAAAAAAAAACCCTTCTAAAAAATCACAGACCATTTCCTAAGGATTCTGCACAATCAGTTATGCTCAGAGGTACTTATGACTCTCTGCTTTATCGTATAAAATAAATGACAGACAGCAGAAGAGCAAACAAATGAGAGATCCAGATGACCACGCTCCCTCTAGATGAACTGTGGATCTACAGAATAATAAAGTTTATGATCGTGCTTCAGAAACAGCTAACACAAGACAGAGGTTGGCTTTTTTTTTCATGCCAAAGTGCCGAGCAAGAGCCAAATTAAAAAGGGAATATCAGGGAAGGAGGAAATTCTTGCCACTCGGCTAGGTTCCCCCCAGACCATCTGGTTTTTAACTACCCCTTGCTGCATTAGGTTCGGAGAAAGAGGAGAGGATCCTGGATGCTGCAATATGGGGTAGCTTCACAGAATATACCACTGTGCCTGTGCGAGGAGCCAAGGGCACCTGGAATGACCTAGTGATCCCAGGTCAGAAATATCTGGGCAATAACTCCTTTGACAGAAAGGAAATTAAAGGATCTAATGGAGGCATCCAACACTCTGGAGGGCACAGACAGGGAGCAGTGTTACTAATGCTATTAGAAGGCCTCTTAATGCAAGGCATCAAACACGCTTTTCAGCGGGGCAAGCTAGGGTCGCGCTGCAGATGCAGGGGTTTTTTAAACAGTTCCATGCATTGTACTACAGAAGCACAGCATTAGTTGGAGTCCACAGTGGCTGGTCAGCTGGAGGGGGGAGGGAAGGGGGGTGCCAAACAGAATGATTCTGGGCTCCGCTCTGCGGTGATGCTGGTGTCTCAGACAATTTGGAGGTGGTGACTGCAGAGGGGAAGAAATGGGGGCAAGAGCCAGGGAGGGGCCTGGTTTCTCACTTCTACATGCTGTGAGAGCACATGGTGGTCATCACACATGCCATTTTGTCCCTGCCTATTAAATACAGAAGGGTTCTAAGACCGGGCCCTCAAGGGCTCATGAAATGGGCCTCAGGACTAGATCATGCAAATTTCTCTTGAAATATGCTATTTTTTTGTTCCTTTGCCTTTATTTTCTTTTTCCCTACCCTCACCATTGGGCACACTGTCTTGGTCACTGTATTATTACATTAATATTGGTCTGGGAAATCCAAAGGGGGCATACATCCAGAAAACAATATTTGAAAATGAAGCTTTTCTATTCTGAGACCATGGAGATGGGGAGAGGAGAGGACTTCTCCAGAGATGTGCACCTCTCATTCCCTAGGCATACCTCACCGTTGGGGTCCCATGTAAATAATGCTTTATGGATTTTTGCATGGAGATTTGCCAGGTTAGATCTCACAAGGCTAGGGTCTATATTTAGATCTTGGTGATGTCTTCTTCAGGTGTTACTGAGTAGCTGAAGGGATACATAGCCAAGAGCTGCTGATAGGGTACTGGAGCAGTAAAGATCTGATGATGGTGATGGGGTAGTAGAGACCTAATGGATAGTCATCAATTGTTCAGTGTCTAATTAGAAGGAGATATCAAGTGGGGTTCCCCCAGAGACTTGCCTTGGGTCCAGTATTGTTCAACATCTTCATTAATGATTTGGACAATAGGATCAAGTGCACACGTAGCAAATTTGTGGATGGCACCAAGTTGGGTGGAGTTGTAGACACTCTGGAGGGGAGGGCTAGGATCCAAAATGACCTGGATAGTTTACAGATCATTTCTCCAATTAACCAGTTGAAATTCAACAAGGCCAAGTGCAAAGTCCTAAACTTGGGCTGAAATAATTGCATGTAAAAATACAGACTGGGAAATGACCAACCATCTGCAGTACTGCGGAGAAGGACTCGGAGAGTACAGTAGATCATAAGCTGAACGTGAGCCAACAGTGTGCTCTTGTTGCAAAAAAGGCCAACAGCGTAGTGGGTGGTGTTAACAGTAGCATCACTTACAAATCAGGGGAAATGATTCTTCTGCTCTATTCAGTGCTGGTGAAACCTCACCTGGAGTAAGCACAGTGTCCAGTTTTGGGCCCCACACTTCAAGAAGCATGTGGACAGTTTGGAAGAAATCCAATACAGAGCAATGAAAATGATTAAGGGCTTGGAAAACATGATTTATGCAGAAAAGCTGAAAGAACTAGGATTATATAGTCTGGAGAAGAGAAGAGTGAGAGGGACATCTGATAGTCTTCAAATACCTGCAGGGTGATTATAGAGAGGATCGAGATGGGCTTTTCTCTGTGACCACAGGAAATAGCACTAGGCCTCAAGCTGCAGCGGAGGAAGTTTAAGTTGGAGGTTGGAAGGCTCTTTCTATCTACGAGGGTGTTCAAGCAGTGAAACAGGATACCGAGAAAAGTTGTAGGCTCTCTCTGCTACCTCTAGAAGGCACAGTGAGAACGGTGCCAGGGAAACCACCCAACCCTGTGACCTCCTCATTCAGGAAAACCAGTATTACTGATACTGGAAACATCTCCAGAATCATTTTGACAAATCAAACATGAATGAAAATATGCACAATGCTAAAGGGACCAGCAGCCTGCTCATCCCAACACAGCTAAGAGACCACAACATCATAAGTACACGAGACATTAGACCACCCTTGGTCTTGAATGGTACAGCATGAAGTAGATCTAGTGCAGTGCCTTCAGCTCTGAATGTCCCTCAGAGGGCTCAGTTCAGGGCGCGATGTGGTAGCATTGTCCGAAATAGCACCATTCAAATAGCTGGATAATGGACACTTGGCTCATTGTTATTCATTCCAGAAAAGGTCAGGATAGAATTATTTTCCTCCCTGATCTATACATTTCAGTGCAACAGCAGCAAGAAACTCAGGTGAATGACCCCAGAAAAACACAGCAGCACATAAATATTTGGCAATGAAACCATCCATTGTAAATAGTTACCTTCCCAGTTCCTAACTGGCAGCCTTTTATGTGGCAGGGGAAAAAAACTTCTACACACAACAAGAATAATTGCTCACTCTCATCACCAATCTGTTTCCTGCCCTGCAGAGTAAGCTACTTCATAGGAACTCAGATTGCATTTCCTGTCCTTAAAATGCTCACAGCTGGTCTCCCCTTACCCACCCCTTCTGCTAATACTCCATATTCCTCCCAACATGCCCCCCACCCTGCTTTCCCCACTGCTTTTAGGGGGCTTGTTTCAAAGGGAACTTTGCATTTATACTAGATCCAGCAGTTTCACAATCAGCACAGTAGTTCCCCTTTGCCATGCCCGAGTGATGCAGTGCTTTGATTTATCATACTGCTCCCGAGCTTCAGTTGCAGCTGGGAGACTCTCACTGGTGTAAGCAAGCTTCACCTTCTGCAGCTGCTTTACTGAAGTCAGTGAGAGTCAATGAGGCATCTAGAAGGAGTCATCATTCTTCCCTGGGGGCCAGAACAGGCCCAGAGCCTGCCTTAGGGCAGGTTACAATTGGATAGCTGCCAGCCAGGAGTTGAGGAATGGTTCTCTCAGGTAATAAGGAAGGCAGATCAAAGGAAGGACTTGTTGCCTTCCGATTTGTAGCTGGAAAGCAGGCAACAGCTTGTGCATTTCCTGGGTTTTTCCAACCTGGAAAAAAGTTTGCATGTTCTTAGAAATGCTTTGCCCCAGTTACTAGCTTAATGTCCTTCCCCATCCACACAACAGGAACTAAAGCCAAGCCTGGCCGTGAGATAGTCTCATCACAAACCTGCGTAGATAAAAGCCGTCATTCAGTGTGAGCTAGAGGGAAGGTTTACAGCCCTGCACCTTGGCTGTGGCTTAGAAACAATTAAGGTGAGTACAAATAGGTGGCACCAGCTTGCAGACTGAAGCCTGCTCCAATGTGCCTTCATTGCTCGTGTCTCTGACACAGCAACTGGGGATCACTGGAGAACAAGGGAGTCAAAATTGAACCCCCCTTCCAGGGCTCAACAAACTTCAGGTTGTACATTTAGGCTGAGGCTTAACTATGGAACCATGACTGAGAAATAATGATAGTTGGCCCTTCTATAGCCTCAGACAGTAGAGAGCTGGGGGTTCCCTATAGCCATCATATGAGAGAGGTCTAGAAAATCATGAAGTGTGTGAAGGAAGTGAATAGGGAACAGTTATTCATCAGGTCCCAGAATACAAGAACTAGGAGAGAAGCACTCAAATTAACAGAAAACAGAGTTAAAGTAAATAAGAGGAAGCACTTTTTTTTTGTCTTTTACACAGCGTGTAGTTAACTTGTGGTACTCATTGCTGCAGGAGGTTGTTGAGGCAGATCGTAGAATCTGGTCCAAGCAAAGGATATAACAATGTCCATTGAACATTTAGGGATGTGTCCTCTGACATCCCTAAACCAACAATGGCTGCTACCAAGGAGGGTATGGATTACACCGAATATGGCCTATAAATATATTCTTCCTATTAAAGTATCTACTACTGCCAGTGTTAGAGAAAGGCTACTGGCTTGACAGACCATTGGTCTGACCTAGTATAGCACTTATGTTCTTATTATTTTGGCCACCCTAACTGTAAAATATTGCTTTCTGATCTCTAACCTAAACCTATTCTCCATCAGCTTATTACCATTATTCCTTGTCACCCCAGGTGGTGCTGGGGAGAAAAGGGCTCTGCCTATTTGCTGTTGATCTCCCCTGATGAGTTTGTAGGCAGCCACCAGGTCCCCCCTCAGCCTCCTCTTGCTGGGGCTGAACAGGTTCAGGTCCCTCAGTCTCTCCTCATAGGGCCTCTCCTGCTGCCCTCTCACCAAGCGGGTGGCCCTCCTCTGAACCCTCTCCAGGGTGGCCACATCCCTTTTGAAGTGCGGTGCCTAGTACTGGACGCAGTACTCCAACTGCGGCCTGACCAAGGTCACATAGAGGGGGAGTATCACCTCTCTGCACCGGCTTGAGATGCACCTTTGGATGCATGACAAGGTATGGCTGGCCTTGCTGGCTGCGGTCTGGCATTGGCAGCTCATGTTCATCTTGGAGTCAATAATGACTCCAAGATCCCTTTCCACCTCTGTGCTTTCAAGAAGGGAACTCCCTAGCCTGTATGTGCGCTGTGGATTCCTTCTCCCAAGGTTATGTGGGTAACTTGTATTATGACATAAAGGTCCTTATACTTACTTTTTGTACAGACTTTTTTATCTAAAATCTCAAAGTGAGATCAATATTATCATCATCATTTTACAGATGTTGAATGTGAGGCAGAGAGAGGGAGGGCCAGATTTTCTCACACCCATGTGTAGACCCCTCCTTATACACACAGGTAAAGCAGGTGTTGCGTGCACACAAACAATTTTTGCTGCACATAATTGAAAATCTAACTCTACAAACAGTGCTCTAAATGTAGCCCCCTGATTTTGCATGCATAAGTTCTTGATTTCTGCCTTGAAACAGCATTTTGTTCTATGAATTCCTCAGTCTGATCATGGTTCATGTGGATGTGCAAATAACTGTGCAATTGAAAAATTGCAGCTCCAAACTTCAGGTGCCAGGTTGAGTCTTAATGGAAAGTTGGATTCTCCGACTTATTGTGCAATTGCTTAGGACAAGGCAATGAATTTAGGAGGAAAAAACCCTTCAGTAAAGCCAACATCTTTAATAACTAGCAAAGGGAATGTGGATAAATGTACCCTGAAAGTGACACCAATAATCTTTTGGTTATTTGCAATTGCGATTGAAAGCTTTTCAACACCATCTTCACTGATATGTCCAACAAGCCAGCTCTTCCTGCCATCGCTCTTTCCTGGAACATTTAATCAAAATATGATATTTAAGTGGAGAAGTGCTAGTATCCACCTTGCCATACGACTCGCCTGATGCCTTCCAATACTCATGCCAAGTGACTGTTTTCAAAACAAAATCTCAGTTTTTTTTACGAGATATTCACTTATAAAACATTCTGAGAATCCACAAAATTAATGCTGCTTTGATCCAAGTTGGAAGAACTTCACCTCAACTGCTTTTCCCCTCAGGAAATGTATAAGTTTCGGCAAAACCTTCCAAATCTGTCACTGAAAAGGACAACACAGAAGCGTTGTCTGCACTACAGATCAACAGCATGAAAGCTCATGGATCCTTCAATTCTGCCTCTTGCAAGAAATGACCTTTTCTTATTCCTCTGAGATAAAATTAACAGGTGCAGCTGCTCTTCTGGGGGGCAGTTATAGCAACTAAAGTTCATATACAATAGACAACTACAGAATATAATTTCTTCCAGCAATGACATGTGGGTGGTTTCCCCCCAGTCTTTATTTTTGGCTGTCAGAAGGCCTCGGGGATCACCCTTCTATAGAACATCTGGCAAGGATGTCTTGTCTTCCTTCAAGCTGCCATCACTTTGTCTGGCCTCTGACATAAATGAATGCCTTCGCTGTTGTACGAAGTGCTGCGAAAAACCTTAATGAGATGCATGTATGTGTCAATAGGTTTTATGCAGGAGGCTGCTCACTGACCACCCAAATGACAGCACATGGGTCAAATCAACACCGAGTTCTCTTTGTAAATGAGTAAAACAATGTTGCAAAGTTTCCATTCAGTCAAGGGAGCGCGTGTTTTCCACTGCATCACTCAGTATGGAATTTCTCTAGGAACAAAGCACAGTGTTGTTGTTCTCCTTCTTGAAATACATTTGCACAGGATCAGTGGAGGAGGAGACAATGATGTTTCTGGCTACTGTCTCAAAATCCAAAGGGGCAAAACCACCACATTTGACTTCCCAAACGGAAGCAGTTCATAGACTCATTTTTTCCATTGCACCGTTTGCAAAATTTGCTTTATTCTTCATAGCCCAGACTTGAGTATACCAAACCAGAATAGTATATAGGCACATGCTTAAATTTATTTTTAATGCTTAATGGACCCTGGAAGAACTGACAACAGAAATATGCTGAAGTCATATCTTCTATCAAGACAGAATTAAATATGTGGTCAAGGGTTCTCAGGCCCAGAGTCTGCCTTAGGAGTGAAATGGCTAGTGCTACAAAGGAGAGGCATCAACAGATGAAACCACTTCTTTTTCTGCATGCTTGAAAATACTTTTACTCAAGAAAAGGGCTCCCAAAAATGCTGATTTTCTCATTAATTGGTTCTAACATATTTCACTTGACTGAGATTTTCTGCTGAAATTAGCCTACTTGAGAGCTCATAATATAATAACGAAAGGGAAAGGCATGACTTTGGCCTTGTGTTTCATTTTGTTGTAAATAGCTCACCCCTGAGGAGTGAAAACAAATCCAAAACTACTACTCATCGGTGCAATATTACTATGACTAGCTCATCAGCCCATGCCGCAAGAACAAATACTAGCTGAGGTTTTTCCATTCTTCAGCCCAGGGGTGCAGCCATGAGACTTGATCGTTAAAATTAATAACAACAACTGCCACCCCATAAAACCCCATTTTAACATGCACAATTGCTATTATGGCCTCGAAGACAAGGAACCTGCCTTAAATTACAGTCGGTATCAATAAAACTTGCCAAAATGTGCTACAAAATCCAAACCTAGCAACCTGGAATTGTTTCACCTTCTGTTGTCCCACGCAAAGGCCTGAAGTAAGCTGGGTATTTTCTATACAAGCCTCAGTCAGAATTTTCTCATAGTAGATCCATCCACATTAGATGGAACCTGAAGCACTTCATGTTGGATCCATCATGCAAGATCCAAACAATGATGTGTGATGGATTGGTATTACTGTATATGGTGGTCATGCATGTTCATTTCTCCTCCAAAAGTAAACCGAGTCCAAGCTCATTGTTCAGATGGATGGCAGTCATAGGTGCCTGAGCAAGGAGGAAAGTACTTAATCAGCATTCAGTAGTGTCGACAGTGTGAGAGCCATGAAATAGTTGAACTTTTATGGAGAGGATGATAAGATGAGGCTTGCAAAATTGTTTTTTTGGTTGGATTAGTGCTTAGATGCATATAGCTCCTGGTAGAATAAATGGGAATTGAGTGTAAAAAGCAGCAACACAGGGATAGGATGAGAGAGCTCACCAGGTAAAGTCAAAATGAGTTTATACCCTCAGTCCTTTGAGTGGAATCAGAGGCATCTGCGAATGTCATAACCACTGTGACTGAGGTGCAGGTAGAAATGCCATTCCAAGATCTCTGGTCTATAAAAAAAAAAAAAAAAAGCAGGACCCAAAGCAAAAATATCACTGAATATCCCAATTGTCCTTTATTCAGCAACATGTATGCAAAACTCCCCGTATCCAGTACCTCCCAGCTGTTCCAAATGAATACCCTCTTAGTTAAGGTAATTAACAACTCTTAGGTTATATATAGATTAATTTGTTGCTGTCTCGGAGACAGAGTCCTCTGTTTGACCATATAAAGACTGCACGGTTTTTGATTGCTATCAGGGCTGGTCCAGATTTGAGCTCACATTCTAGTAGACAAGCCTCCTGGTACTCCACAACCAGTTGCTTAATCCATCAGTCACTCAGCTCCATTGTTTAGGAAGCTCTAAACCCCAACTAGGTTTGGCATTGGAAAAACACCCCCAAAATGGATGAGATATTTATCTAGGTGGAGGGGAGGGGGTGCTAGGAGTCCCTAGGTAAAAGCCTAGGTTGACTTTCTAACGTTTTACCCGTACCAGTACAAACATGCTTTGTTCTGAAGGGAATTACCCCACGATGAGCTGTGGGCTTCCCTTACTGGACTGTCACGTGTACCCCGAGCACATAGTTCAAAGCTAGCTCCACTCCACCACACAGGAGTTCAAAGCATAGGCAAGCTTTAGTTGTGCTTTTTAGACACACATACATTTACTGGTATATATTTGAATATATAAAGGGCACTTATCTGGAGACCCCTACTTCTGAAATGGAAGCTACCAAGCTGGCTTGCAGACAGCAGCACTGAATGGTTGCAGTGGAGTGGGTCTGACTTGTTAGATTTCTCCACTGATAATTTATTTTTCGAATATACTGCATTAGCCTTAGCTTCTTGACTTTGTTTCTGGGGGGAATTTCCTGCTCCTGAACTTGTATTTCCTTAGAAGCAGTATGCTTTGTGTCCCCGCAGTGGTCCGTTACCTCCAAGCATTTTCCTTTCACTTCCATATTTAGTTATGTTGCATAGTGATGTCTCTATAGAAACCAGAGGTTGGGTTCTCCATTCTCACAATCTCAGCTCTCCCATTTCCTTCCCCAAAGCATTCTCACAGGGTTCTCCAAGCCCTAAGCAATACACCCACAAGGCCAACTTCCCTCTTACCCACCTCATATCAGCCTTCTTCTGTGGCACTCCCACCCTCCCCACTCCCTAGCCTTGCTGTGACAGTGTCGGAAGCAGAGGGAGGCAAGCAGATGGACCAATTGCAACATTTTATGAGGAAATACCCCCTTCTAAGAGTAAATATTCAGTAGTGCAGTTCCCCTTAACTGAATATTTGTATGACTCAGGTCAGCCAACATTGTGCTGTCTCCAAGACATCCAGTCTGTGCAAGCTCTTGCTAACTGCCGAAGTATGAAAAGAAAGGTAATGCTCACATCCAGAATTGCCAGACACACAATGCCATCATATAAGGACACAGCAGCATCAGTGGCATTTCCAAAAGTTGATCCTACTTTCTAGGATGAACTCTCATCCTTAAGCAGCCTTTCAGATCTTCTCAACCTGTGACTACAAGAGAAACACAAAGGAAGGAATGTTCCTCTACCTCTCCTGCAAGCACCGACCACCACAGTGCCAATGTTCAGGACAACTTTGGCCTTGGTAGAGGAAGGAATCATGGGGTGAGCAAGGAGTAAGCTAGGGGTGCTTCACGACTGAGCAACAGAGAAGAAAGAGGGAATAGGGAAA
>NW_005841875.1:1257044-1281241 GCF_000455745.1 Alligator sinensis
AAAGAGGATTAGATAGTCTGAAAGAATGAAGGAGAGTAAAAGCAAGAAAGAACAAATGGAATGGCAGGAAGGAAGGGGGGAGAAAGCCCAGGAAAGAAGATAAAAAATACTTTGAAAGGCATCAAGGATGAAAGGACAAATAAAACAGAGTAAAAGGATAAAAACAAAGGTAAGGATTTTCCCAACAACCCAGGGCTGTAGCTGTCGAAGGACTCGGGCCCCTAAATGCCACTGAAGAGTTTGGTCTCAAGAGTCTAACGTTTGGTTCTTCACAACCACTACCCAACTGCCATCCAGTCCTGGAGGTGCTCAGACTCACTAGACATCTAAGTTTTCACCAGTTAAGTTCCCTAGATGCCTAAATGCCGGTTTCTGAACATACCCAGAACCATCAAAAAGTCTTCATAGGCCTGAACAGCTTGGTGATTAACACCCACCTGAGAGCTTTCAGGATTCATAGCAAAGGGGTCCTCAGCTCGCTCTGGCTGGTGTACCTAGAGCAGACTGAGCAGATCAGGCCTTGTACAAAATGAAGGGATCTTGCTCCCATACTCCAGAACCTTTTACCAGATACTGCAGGGATGAAAGCACATCACTCAAGACAGGGGGCAATGTGCAATTCTGTCTCCTTTCTGCGGGAATGTAGACCCACATCTCCCATCCCCAAGGAGAATAGCCTAGCCACTAGGCTGCTCTGCTCCATCCTGTTAAAGTTGTTGTGCTTCATATCAAATGCTTAAATATTCTTTGAGCCAGAGAGCAAATGAGCAAGAGAATGTATAATTTTGTAGCAAGGACTCCCACTTGGGGAAAAAATGGGGGGGGGGGGGGGGGGGGGGGGGGAGGTGGGCCCAGCCTCTGCTCCGAAGGATTTTATGGTAACCCAAGGAGCTGGGAACGAAGTACAGGTTGAGTGCACTAATCACTCTCTTTTTCCCCCCCCATGAATCATTAATGATCCCAATTAGTCAAAAGCTCAGAGTCTCTCCAAACCAGGCCCCCACTAACCTTTCCTCGGTCTGTGTAGGGCTAGAACTATGGATTTCTACATCACCTTCTCTTTTTGATAGAATCAAATGATTAAAAAAAAAAAAAAACAACCATGTTGTACATAAAAAAAGGGAAAAAGGGGCCAAGTACTTCTCACAGATTCAAACTATAAGCATATCTCCAATACAGAAAGGAGGAATTTCAGTTTTGCTTTTCTTGATAGAAGAATAAGTTTTTTCCCCTCAACAAGGGCAACTAGTGCAACATCCATTTTGTTATCCTGCCCTTCTAAAGTGAAATGTTTATACCCACATATTTCTGCCTTACAGTCATTTCTTTCGTGAGATGATAATTGGCCCAGGAGAGAATACAAAGCCTATTACTCACTGAAGGAACCCTCCTGGCATCCTGATGAGTGAGAGTTTAGCTCCAGATGTTTAGGAAAAAACTCCAGGAGAGAAGTCAGCCACATGTCTGCTTTGAAGTCTTCAAGATATAAAGAGCTTGAGATACTGCTCATTAAGCACCCAGAGGTCTCTTGGCATAATTTCTTCTCTCATTACACTCATTTTACATATATTATAGGTTATTAGCTGAGTGTGAAGACAAATCTCTCCCCGGAGATGTCCCTGTGGGGTTTTCAGGATCACATACAGAACGCTCCTATATTAGATGCTCTTCACAACACTCAGCAGCAGAAATTACTGATCCTAGCCTCTGCCTGAGCAACCTTCACCTTGATGCAAGCTGACAGGTACTGGGATGCTTATATCAGTGTTTTCTGGAGCCTCTGGGTTCTTAATACCCAATCTCTTTACTTGATAGGACTTAAAGCTCAGTGATGACACCTGGGAGCAGTGTGGAAGCTCAACACCTGATGTCACCCACAAATCTGCTATTCCTACCACACTTCATGCAAAATTCTTAGAGTGGATATGTATGCCCTGTGAGGTATTTTGGAGGATTCTTACTCCCCAGTCTATCCCCTCACTCTGTGAGGTTGGGGGCTTCTGCCGGGAACTTAGCAGAAGTAAAGAGCTGGCATTTATTTTGTCTGTTGGATGCACCTTTTGCACAGTGGGGGTGGAAGGACACGCTTGCTACAGGTGGGACTACAGCTCTTCAAAAACCCTTGGGGAATGGAAAGCCAGTTCACACTGGTGGACTGTGAACCCTGAAAGATGATCTCTCTGGAAGAAGCAGAAATACCTGATAAGCTGTTCTCCCTTTCAACACCTTGACTTTAAAGAGACACAAGATTACAAGACAGATGCAACCAGGAGCTTCAAATCTGATTGTTCCCTTGCTCTGATGTTCAGAGCCAAATGATACTGGCCTGCAAGGGTGTGGGGGGACATCCATGGGCCCAACCATAGCCAGAAACACTTCTTATGGGATCAGCACCAGCCACATTTCCATTTCTTTCTCTTGAGCAACCTGCCAAATGATAGTTGTGCAGGATTTGGAGAAGTCACACATGGAAAGAGAACAATTGGGGAAGTCCTCCTCAGTTATTCTGGCCTCTCTGAGATTAATACTAGTTTGAACCATGGGAGTTACTTGGCCAACTAGAACTTTGTCCCCCAGCAATAAGTCACAGTGCCATCAAGCCATAAAAAACCATGGATGCTGACAATCCTTGTTGTTTATATTTTGTTTTATTTTTTTTAAAAAACCCCGACAATTATTACAAAGGAAGCATTTATTTGAAGGCTTCTGTTAGGGAGAACACTCATTACAGATAGGATGTATTTTTAGTCTCACTGTGAAAAGAGACAGCTCTGTTAAACTGTCTCTTTTCAGTTTAATAAAAAGCACAAAAGATCAAACTGTAGCTTATATCATGCAAATTTCCCATTATCAACAACAGCAAAAAAGCCTTTTGAACTGCATTATAGTCTTTCCAAATAAGAGACCGAGTGGGGAATATATGCTGCTGTAATACAACCTGTATTACTCGGAGTTATTACTCGGATAACTCTAAAATAATCACTAGATAGATCAAATGTATGGTTTGCACCTGGAGTCCATTTGCTTTAAAAGTTGAACTCATTAATTACCACCAGGTCATTAACACTAACATCTTCAATAGGTGGCACTGATTTTTCAAAGCTGCTTTAGGCTTCCTTGAATGAAATGACACACTCATCTTGCTATTCAGAGATGCTTATGATGCACAACCCCAGAGAAATCCACTGGAAATACACAGGAAAATCATCCCTACTTCAGGGAAGTATGTCTAAACAGTACCATCCCCCTGAACAGAATGGCCTTAAGTATGTGCTTAAGTTTTTTTCCGAATTAGTGCTGCAGTGAGAGCTCACCCTTGCACTTCTAAAATCAATTGTGCGCCCCTGCCCCCCCCGCAATTTGTTGCAGATTAGGTACCCAAACCAGAAACATTTCAATTTAGTACCCACTTTAAAAAAAATATCAGCCTTAATGTGGAACAATATGGTCAAAAGACAGTAACAATGGTTTACAAATATATATACACATGGCTTCTTTTCTCCTATCGGTTTCAGTGAAAACAAAATAAATTTGAAGTGTGATATTTGGTTTTTAAAAACAACTCTGTCCCCGTCTCAAACCAACTGCAAAAACTGAATGAAGCGCTGACTGTGTATTCCTCTGAATGGTCTTCAGATGGTCCCAGGGTTTCCTTTCATCTTTGCTAATAACCTGGAAACCGCAGGTGCTGAAAAGAGAAAAGGGAAAGACGCAAATGTGAAAAATATAATGCATCCGTTCCTATTCTCACACCAATGCTGAAAACATCCCTATGTTCACATCAAATAATACATTTTACTTGGACTGAAATCACTACCCAGCCATTTATTTCTGCTATTTCTTTTCCTTTACGCTAATATGGCTGTGTCCAAATGTCACTGGAGTCAGTGGAAGGATTCCCATTGCTGTGATGAGGACTCATGCCAAAGCCTGTGGTGCATGTTTTTTGCTGGCTTCCACAAGGCATTGAGCACTTATAACTGCTGTTGACTTCAGCGAGAGTTGCAAGTATTCAAAGCCTCTTCAGGATAAGAACAAGATATGCAGAGAAGACAACGGTTCTGGTCTGCCCACACTTTCTGTTTACTGGAATACAAGTAATTTTATCCATGCAACAAACTTTCTGATGCCAGATATTCTGGCCTTTTAACCCCTACAATGTGCCACCCTACTGAGGAGGGGTTGGAAAATACTGTGTGTTCTTTTATATAACGATAATACAGCTCCCATTCTTCAGGAGTTTTACTGAGCACTTAAGGTCTAGGTACAAGGCATATCAATTTCTAATGAATGCATATTGGAGGAGTGGTCAGTGGAGGATGGTGACATGAAAGCAGGATGGTACATTAGCAACATTCAGGCTGTTTTGATAAAAATAAAAAAGAGGTAAGCAAGTGATCCTATAACTAGAAATATCCTAGAGAGAACAATACAGAAAATAAGACATTCCATTTACCTAGTCGAGGATTCCTTTGAGAGACCTACAACAAGAGAAGGCATATTAGTTTAATGTAAAAACAATTCTGAACTCCTTAACAGAAGGAGGAGCAATTGTCTTAAGTTGCACCAAGGGAAGTTTAGGTTAGATATTAGGAAAAACTCTCTTCCTAGGAGGGTAGTAAAGCACTGGAACAGGTTACCCAGAAAGGTGGTGGAATCTCCATCCTTGGCGGTTAGACAAAGCCTTGGCTGGGATGATCTAGCTGGGGACAGTCCTGCCTTGCGCAGGAGGCTGGACTAGATGTGACCCACTGAGATCCCTTCCAACCCTCATTTTCTATGATTCTATATCTTGTAGCTGCATACACCATTCAGCCAAACAACTGATTCGTCAACATTTTCTAAATATATCGAATGGATCTAGTCCAAGTTCTTCAAATTTTCAACAAAGAGGATCTGTTGAAAACTACTAACCGCTTTTAAACCAGCTCTCCTACTGGGAAGGAACAGTACAGAAGACAAAACTACATCTGTGTTCAATGCAGTGAGTCACAAGTAGCATGTAGCTCTAGTGCTTCAAAGACAGGAGTATGCATGCAAGTGAGTGTGTGGCATTATGGCCCTGACTGTACAAAGGGTTTTGTATGATGCATGGCCAATTCCCAAAAACCAAACTTTTAAACACCATTTCTAAGCCAACATGCCCTATGACATCATTGGATATGTGAAGGTAAGCAAGTGCTTTCCAAGAATCCAGTGCTGGGTCCTATGTGGTAGAAGGGCATTCTCCGTGGAGGGTGCCACAATTCTGCAGCTTGGTTGCCCTAGCATCCAGAAGGAGTCTGGACCTGTGAGATCTATGTATTGTCCAAAGCCTCCACCTGAAGGGAGGTGCAGACTGGTTATGCAGGACAATATCTAGTTTAATGGTGAATACAAGTCTTCTAATCCTGACATTCTTCAACAGCAAACTGGTTACTCCTAGAGAAGTGATTTTTAGAAATAAATAGTAGCTAAGAAGTGTCTTGTATAACAGACAAAAGCAGAAGAGAAGTTTCCTGCACAAGACAGCTGGCAGTCTGAACAAAGAAGGGGGAAATCTAGATATAACAATGACATTTATTCAATGTGTGTGTGTAAAATTGGACACACATCTAGCATCAAGCTTATATGTGCCCTATGTTAGGACAAATGGTTTGTCTATTTTATATCTATGCAAAAGAGATGAGTGCGCTTCTTTAAGCACTGACCCAACATCCCTGGCATAAACCCCAAACTGAATTTAACATGCACAATTAGTAACAGCAAGGCAATTTCAGAAGTGCACCATGGGCAAGCTAAATTTTTATTTACCTTGGATAATGCAGATGCCTGTTTGAAGATTTCTAGTGCTGGATCTGCAGGCTCATCACCTCTTTCTTGAGGCCTAGAAGCTAAAGGCACAGTTCCAACATCATTACAATATATGATGCATACCCCCTGCTTCCCTCTGCTGAATACTTGTGCAAAATTATGTGAAAGCATGAAGGTACCAACAAATTAAAGTGTTTACTGTGTGTCACCCACATTCCTAAGACAGCAAAAATAACTTACATGACCACTGCTTACATGAGACATGACCACTGCTTACATGACTACACTATAAAAGCCTATTTTTTACTGGAGCACTGGCAAGGCTACTGTAGGTTAAATAGATGAGGTCATAGTAATACCAAGATATCCCCTACCCATTCTGTTTTCCAAATTGAGTGACAGTACTATGCTTAGATCCCTTAGGGCAAGAATATAATACCTGAAGGTCCTGATACACCCCTTAGGACCTCACCTAAGAAGTGCCTAAAAGTTAACTGTGTGTTAAGTTGCATGTGGGACTACTTGCAACTTTAAAGCTAGGCATGTGTTTTGCTTGCTGAACTGAGGGCAAATATAAGTGTGGGCCTGAACTAGGACTCAAATGAGCAATTTCAGACTGTCATGCCACATTTGGTAGAAGTGCATTCAAAATCTTTGGTGCCATTATAAGGTGCACCTTCATTTTGTAAAAGGAATGGGGCTAAGCAAATCTCACAGAACACTTCCGAGCCACTTAGTAAACATCAGAAAAAGGTGGTAGTGGTGGGGTCCATTCACTATAATGCAACCATCCAAATTTTGCTTCTCAGCAAACCAGCAGCATGTACCCATTACCCTACTGGCCACCAGAGAAATCCTATTTCCTTTTGCAAACAGATTTCTTAGAGTGCTTTCCACAAGTGAGCAACCCAGGCAGCTTTACACATTTATAAACATGGACCTACCCTGAGGTTGTAAAACTGAGTTCACAGCATAAATCACACCGTTCGTGGCCATGATATCGCTTTCAGCAACAGGTTCCTTGTTGATTTGAATTACATCGTTTTTCTGGAAGGGGGTAAAAACAGGAAAAGAAAAGGAAAACCTCAACCAAATGACTATAATATATGTGGAAAACCCCCTTAGATCCACAGTCACATAATTTATTTACCCAGTAGGTGTAAGTATTTGTAATGCGCTCTCCACTGAAGGGAGGACTATAAAACCAAACAGCAAGACACAAGCTGAATGAGATTAGCAGTCCACACCTACTATATCAGGTAGGGTGGATGAACCCAAGTGATGTAAAGATCATGGGATAAGATTGCTTGATTAGTTTTGTACTGTGGTAGTGAACTAGTTTTGTATTACAGTAATGCCTACAGGTCTCAGGTTCAGGGTCAACACTGTCCTAGTGCTGTCAGAGATAGTCTGTGGTCCAAAGAGCTTACAGGTTAAACAGTTGAGGCAAAAAAATGGAGAAAAAGGAAATGGAGAAAAAAATGGGGGGAGTGAACTTGAACAAGTGGCAGAGTCTGGGTTAGAAGTCAGGTTTCCTTGACACCCAGATTGTTGCCTCATACTGTGACATTGCACTGGATCGTCCTTCCTGGTTTCCTATGAAGAAACATATCCTTCCTTTTTTTGCCATGGCTGAAGGCTGGAGTCCAAGGTCTCCTTTGCACTGTTCACCCTTTCCTAAGGCTATGAAGATTGGGTTGATACAATTCAGGATATAACTTGTAGGGATGAAATAGAAAGACCTGTCTTGGTGTACCAAAGAGGTAGCGTTAATCCCCTTCCCACCATTAAAAAAGAAGACGGGGTGTGGGGAGGAAAGGGGAGTTCTCAAGACTTCCACAGTCTTGAGCATACTTTATTAGTTCAGTGCTACTGGAGTCAGAAGAAGAAGGGCAGAAGTACCCTCAGGTCATCCAACAGTGGCCTCTGGAACTGAATTTGCTCCTTCTTCTACAAGATAGATGGGATTTTGCACTATGGCACAAAAAGAATATTTGCCTCTTGCCTGAAAGCAGGGGTCTTGGGTCATCAAGATGACATCTAACTGCTTTTTTAATGGGATCTAATTGCAGTAAACTCATCTGAAGTAGCCAGACAAGACCAGGTCCATGGCTCCTCCAGCCCAGAACCTAGCCTACTTGAAGCAGCCAACAGGGCACACACACATCTTTTCATTTAACTTGTTGTGAATGTGATTTTTTGCATCTTTGCAGGAGTTCATCCATTATTAGATTTACAGAAATTATTTTCCCATTAATGGATGCCAAATTTGCTTCATTAAGCTCATTAATGAAATAAATCCTGCTTTGTTAAAAAGAGCACACACAGAATATATTAAATTAAAAAAAAATCCTAGAGGGAAGATTTTGTAATGAACAGATTGTTCATTTGATTTCTTCCCCATGATTCAGGGTTATTTATAATTATAGCAGCTGTAGCAATTCATTTCAAATTATCCTCCTAGGGAGAAACCAGGCTTTTTTCATGGGGTTCCTGGTACAGAGGTTCCTATTTCAAGACTGTTTTACAAACCATTTAGTGGGACTTGAAGGTGCATTTGGAATTCATCTGATATTATCCAAACGAGCATAAGACAATTGTTGAAAATAAAATGTAAAGCCTGACAAACCCATAGTCACTGGGTAGCTCAAAAAATATATTGTGATAACTGAATCCAAGCTGCCCCAGGAAGCCGAGTCTTGGCTTTGCAGCCGTCAGAGAATGTGTGTGGTACATGTTCCAGGGTCTCTGCGCACCTCTACAGCAACTTATTGGGGGGCACTGTGGCTTAGCTGGTTAAAAGCACTTGCTTGGTAAAAAAAATATATGTCTCAAAGAACCAACAAACAACTCCTTGCCCTCCTCCCCTCAAGGGATACTTACAGTGCTGACTTCAAGTTTATCGCCTTGCATAGACTTCATTCTCACGAGCGCTCCCACTGCTCCGCTAACCAAGATTTCATCCGTGATGTGGTACTTCAGAATGTTTGAAAGTTCTTTAGCGTTACCTGCCAGAGGAAGCATTTGCAGAACAACGTTATAACTTGTTCCCTAGGCTCTAGAACGACGATAAACGGGCAGTCCCATAAAATACTGAAAGTACCCAAGTAATCAAGAGAGCAAACATGCAACAACCACTTTAATTGGGACACCAGAGTTAACTCATTTGTATGCAAAGTACCATGGGGTGTTTATGATCCCAGGTCTTAAATGATCACTGTCCAAAACCAGGGTCCTTTTAAACCAGGCTGATGCACTGGGTCAGTAACTCATTCATAGGAAGGAGTACTGCTTCCAGCAACACATTGATTTTCCACTTGGTGGTCCAATTTCCAACCCAACTCTGCATTGTTTACAAAACTGGGTGAGATCACAATCTGAGGGTTTCCATCACTGCGTCTTATGTTTTCATTCTCTTTCTCCCAAATAAATGTTTGTTGAACCTGTTTCTGTTATCTGCTTCATTTCCTGAGGATGGTCAGGTTTCAAACAATAATAATAGGGATATAATAGGGAAAACCTTGTTTGTTATTGCAAATCTCAACATTTTTGCCCATATTAATATTCCTTTTGAAAGTGCTGCAGACTTTCTCATAGCAAGCCAGACAGTAGTATTTGAGGCATAGGATGGGGTGCCACCATTTTCATGGCACCAATGCATAGTTCACAGACACTGGGATTATGGGGGAGAAGGGGTCCTGGATTCAAAGCCCAGAGAAGACAACAGGAGTTTCTCTACTAATTTCATTAAACTTCAGATCAGACCTCAGAAGAAGCAGATTGGGTATATTCTTTACAACCTCTGTTTAGAGATTTTTGCAGCTGTGGGCATCAGTCCTTCTCGTTTTCTCCTTCAGAGATTAAAAAGCCACTGGTTAAACTCTAGATCAGCCAAAACATGGGACACCTTTTAGCATAAAATGACTTCCAGGTTTTTAATCTAGAAAAACAAAGCATCTCGTTTTGCAATTTTCTTTTGTCCAGTGTGAGTCAGATCACACTGCGTATCCCCGCCAGCATGATTCACTTCTTCTTCAGAACCATAAGCTAAATATTTGCTTAGAAAACCAAGAACAGTTAAAGCACTCACATCTGGGATATTTCACCCATGGAGCAGGGCACAGTGGCTGCAAAATGGTTGAGAAATATTTATACATTAAACATGAGAATGATTGTGCAGTCTCATATTATACATGACTTGTCTGGGCACGTAAAAGGATCACCCATGACCAGGTGCAGATGCTTTGTAGATTATGATGTCAATATTTGGTCAGGCTTTCATGACCAAAGAAGATATTACACTAGAATACCTGACATTCTTTCCAAACTACATCCATTCTCAACTGGGAGAGAGAGAACACCCTACTGCTTATATGGAGGATAGCTGTAAACCTTCTCATACTTTTTCCATATCGACTTTGAATTCTATGCTTTTCAGCACACTGATCCTCTCCCAGTCTTGATCTTCGGTAGTCCAGAAAATGTCTTTTTCTTATGACTAGATTTGTTTTATTTTTCTGTATGCACTCATCATATAGGTATATAAATATTTTTTAATATAGAATACACTTTATATATAAAAAATGCTTGATACCAGCAATATATAAAATTTTATCTTCAGACAAAGTTCTGGTTGTGGGGGCCTGGATTCAAAGCCCACTGAAGACAACAGTTGTCAAAACTTGCTTTAAGCAACCATATTATGCATAGATGTGTGGTGAGACATGAGAAGGTGGCACAATGATCCTTTCTCCATATACTTTGCCAAATCCAGAGATCTCAAGGATGTCACTAGTAACACCATGGAGAGGTGAGGCAGTTGTAGTACCACTGTCCCCCTTTGTCTACGCCATCAGCAGAGCCCAGCCCAAGCAAGGAGGCGGGTACACTGCATATTGTAGATGGATGCAGAGCTGTCATAGTGGTGTGTGCTCCCATTCTCAGTGGCTTTGTGACTGCCTCACTGGAAAATGCAATGCCATTTCCGAAGCCTACTATATATATATATATCAGGAACTTTCAGTGGGAGCACATCAAGGTTGCTTACGTAGAGTGTTTTCAACAGACATGGTCAAAGAACGGGTTCCAGAAGACACATTGGTCCAGTAATTCCTTCAAAACACGTTCAATGTTCTGCAAGGCAGATCACATCTATAGATATTTACCCATAAGCTTGTTCAGTTCCCCACGTGGCATAGCCCGGAAAGCTTCATTTGTTGGTGCAAACACGGTGAAGGTACCTGGCCTATTTAATGTCTCGGTTAGGCCAGCAGATTGGATCGCAGCCACCAATGTACTGCAAGACACACACAAAACAACCTTGTCAGTGCCATTGGTTCAAACCTACTTTAATCCTTATTGTAACTGCACTGCTTGGTTAGTGAGTATTTATCATAGATGTTCAAGAAGAGCTACAATGGTAGAGCTACACCAGATTCTGAAAAGTTGGTCAATAAATTTAAACCTAATCCAAAACTCACAGTGGGAGTATTCCAGGGGGCTTTGAATGGGGTCCTCACTGTATTAATATATGCACAATAGGGTCATCATCTTCCAACCACCTCTATACTACTACTCCTAATAATAGACATGTCTGCTGATAGATCTCAACCCAGCTCACATTGAAAATATGAAGCAAAGGACAAATCAAGGAGGCAACACAAATATACTTGGGTGCATCTACAAGTGCTACTAGTGAGGAGTAATAAACCCTGGTGCAGTTTGTGCCAGAGTCAGCTGCTCCCGGATGCAGTGTCTGCATGTGAGCCTGGGACCCTTATAGCACACTGAACTAAGGTGGAGCAGTCCTGGGCTGGCAGGGAGCCCTGGGTAGCATCACTAGGTGGCATTGTTGGGCAGCAGAGCGGCTTGCTGGGGCATGAGGGTGCTACAGTGCAGGGCTAGGCAGCAGGCAGCTCCCGCACTTTAGCACCCTCATGCCCCAGCCAGGCCCTGTCACCGTCTACACGTGCATTTTGATGGAGTAAACTACTCTGCCATAGGATAGTACTGGTCTCCAACAGTACTATCCTACAGTGGAGTTCATTTACTGTGTCCTAATACAGACACACATGTAGACTGTGACACTTTACTGCGGAGCTAATTAGTCAGCTCCACAATGAGGCACATGTGTAGATCCACCCATGTGGCACTAAAAGCTGGAGCTTGAATTCATTCAAACTTTGCTTTTTATAATTTAGGAAAAGGACACCCTTTTAGATTTTCTTCTTACCCTTACCCTTACACATACCATGTAGTAGTGACTACAGTCACCAGGGAATCGGAACCATGGCTTCTACGTGGTCATTAGCAAGAATAACATTTTACCTGAAGCGATGATCTGCTTTTAGCATATCCATCACTGTTCCCATTGGTGGGGTTAACATCTTTTCCATGATGAACATTGTGCCAAACCTTCCCCTCTTATCATGGGCAGCAATGCAGCTGTTTTCAATGCAAAGATTCTGCAAATACAAATCACAGAAAAGAAATTATAATAGCCTTTCAAGGGAGAGGAGATTTTAATTAACACAGGGATTTTAACTGACACAGTAATTATTTTTTTAATGAAAACGAAAAATATAAGGATGCTCAGGACTTTATGGGGTTACACATGTGTAACTGCATTCCTTAGCCTGCTGAATTTTTATTCCTAACGTGGATAATGTGTAACGAGGTCTTAGCTTCCAGGTTCCTAGTTGTTTGGAATTGAAACGGTCCAACTGAAATCAATAGCAAAACTCCCATTCACTTAAAACAATGGTGCCAGGATTTCACCTCTGCTGTGAAACGTGTGAGACTCTAAACCCAGAACTCCATGATGCCATTTACAAAGACCACTTTTAGAGCAATTGCCCTTTTAGAGCTTCAATATTGTAGCCAGCTAGAATATGTATAGGGACTTACGTTGCGGTACACAAAAACTCTCAGCTCCTTCCCACCCAGAGTTTCCAGTTTCTGTCCATGGTAAAGATATTTAGAGGAAAGCTGGCCTTTAACAATGTGATCCCGAAGCAAATTTTTCAAATTGTTGTCAACACGAGGAATCCCATCTGTAGCAAAAAGTACATCAAGACCCAATGATTCATTTTACTCCAATGACTGAGCCACTAAGAAGGATCCAAGTACTAATTAGGATATCCAAAGTACAATAAGGGCTCATAACAGAAGCCATTTGAGAGGGACATGCATTGAAAAAAAAAAAAAAGAAAGGTCACTGCTTGAAACAGTAGTAATATTCTGCTCTGCAGACCCAGTTCCTCTAAGAAGTGAGTCTGTGCTCATCACCAATGGAGCAAATAAAATATTTCTGAAGTTTTACCTTTGAATGCAGATTTTATGGGGGCAAGGAGCGTCAAACGCTCATTTCCAGTCAGGTGAGAACTGAGACCGGCTTGTCTGAAAAGGTCAATAGATGTTGTAACCTCAGACTCTTGACCCAACTCAAACAAAGTTTTAGCTGAAAAGAAATCATATAACAAGTTACTGCAACATGAATGACACTCTTTGCTATTAGAAGTACCTGCTGATAAGCTATTTGTATTTCTGGAAAGCTAATGTATCAGTTCCAAGAAATTGATTCCATAGCACACAGGTTGGAACTTTTTGACTGAAAATAACACCTTAGTTCTCTTCTATCAGATCTATTTAATTATTCCTAATGAACCCTTCATTACTACATCTTAGGACTTCAAATACTCTGTTAAACTGCAGAAATATAACATTCTATTAAAAGCTAGGTTTCCAAAGATGGATGAGTTAAGCATGAATGACAAGTTGCTTCTATGCTTCCCTGCAGATGCCTGAAAAAACCACGTTTACACATGCAAATCTGGGTGTTTGGTACTTAAATATCCAATATACATGCACAAATACTCGTTCGTGCCAACCACATTCTTGCTTTTACCCGCATTCTTGTTGTGCTTAGTTAAAATCTGCTGCAGAATAAGTAACCCTCTCCTCAATCCGGTGATTTTCTAAACAAAGGGTAGAAAGATGTGCATAAAACACAGATTTATCTTTTTACCTGCATCTGGGATTAGCAGCTCATTAACAAAATGCACAACACCATTGGTTGCTACAACATCCTTGTTAGCAATGATAGGCCTTCCATTCAAAGTGAGCTCCTCCCCACTACAGCCCACTTCCAATGTGGTGCCTTCCAGAGTCTCCATTGCCAAGCCAGCAATAATGGCCTCAGCACACATAGCTGATTTCAATATATGATGGTTCAAGAGATCTATAAGAGAGAAAGCATGTTAGCTTGGCCGGTTATATGGCTTGTCCCGTATCATACCTCCAGGGACAAAGACCTGCTTCAAAAAACACAGTGATTTACAGCCTATAGATTAAAACCAATGCAATTGCCCCAACAGAGCAGCTTATAGTCCCTTTGGTTTTTACATAAAACACCACCTAAATAGTACTATTATTATTATTATTTGCTATTTTAGAAAAAAAGATGTAGTTGATCTAAGATCCTTGAGTTGTACATCATTATTCATGTAGCAGCTAAGACATTTAACATCTCTTTTCAGTGGAAGCTGCCCTCAGTTGGCAGTTGCATATTTGCAAGCTACAGAAGAAGACAATTACATTTAGTAGAAACCAGCCTCATCTGAAGCCCCTCTTGATTTGAAACCAGCCATTCTTGATTTGAAGTCTTCAAGGAGGCAGTTTAACGTAGCCAAATCTCAAATCTTGACAAAGAAATATGGGATTTCGTACTGACATCTGTGCGAATGTTAATCCAGAAGAGATGGACTGACTGCGGTGTATTTTCTTCAAAATTAGACAGATTAGGCTTTGGTCAGAGACACTTGATTTCTCTACTACAGTTGATTGCTAAGAAGTCCCCTTAGTATTGCTCCACTAGCCCAAAGGGCATGTAAACTTGTCTCAGAGTACCAAGTGATTCCCAGCCAAGCAGGCTCTGCACCATAACCTCTTCATCGAAGATGTGCTAGGTATGGGATACCATTTAATTCCAGGTGGTATAATGGTTCCTAGAGGACCATCACCAGTCAGTGCAAAAGTGACTTAGCCAACTCTCCTATCCTTGAGTCCTTTGACTGAACCCAAGGAGCAGTCCATATGACCAGGCAGATGAATGAACATCTGTAGAACTGATCACATGGGCAAGGCAGACAGACTGTAGCCCATAATTTTACTTCCTATAAAATCTGCCTAGGTGCTTGTGGTACAGGAAACCTCCATTTTCCAGCAAAACAGAAGTACATTAGCTTTGACATGATCATCCAAGTCCCGCCCCATCCTAAGTGGAGGCAAAGTATCCCTTATGCTCAAATTCCACTCCACAGCAGAGGCATGCAGATGGGTGTTTGGAGACTGACACCTGTGCAGTGTAAATGCTACACAGCAGAGTTCCCAGTCCAATGATGCACAGTGGTGCTTGGACAGGTAAGGCAATACTAGCTTCTCAGTTGCCTTGATCCTCCTTTGACTAAGGCTGGGTCTCCAAAGGAGACCAAAGCAATTACTATGAAAGTTCCTGATTTTATTCTCCTGCAAACAAACTAGAAGATCTGGAGAATGGGACTGTGTCCAGTCTTCCCCCCACCAACTACTCCTACACATATGCAGGTTTGGTGCAGCCTGTAGACTTCTAGGAACAAGGAGTGGAAATGGGTTATTAGAGCCTAGGTTAGGGTATACAAAGGGTTAGTTCAGTCCAGTTCTATTAAGTTCCTCCTGGAACAACAAAATACTTTTCTACCTTTTAACACACTTGGCAAACAATGATTTACCTCTCAGAGCCTCTGGGTCCCCAAGGATTCTGTTCAATGTTTCTTGCGGGATCTTCTCAAAGGCCTCATTGGTTGGAGCTAAGAGTGTGAACTGGCCTTCGCTCTCCAACAAGTTATTAAGACCTGAAGCAGCTACAGCAGCCTTTAAAGAAACAAAAAGTGGTTGGAGGAGAGGCTAGCATAACCTCACCAAGAACAAAAAGAGGGGCAACCATGTTCTCACACCAAGACAGTGACAAAAGGTCAGATTTAGAAAGGCATTTATTACCACCTACCCGCAGAAATCAATCGAAAGGCTCCCAATAATTCCAGAAGATGAGGTATGTCATATAAAGGGTATGATTTTTTCCCCAACATAGTCATACCACCAAAAGCCCCAGTATGGATACACAGTTACACTGATATAGATTATTACTCTTCCCAAACAGGATTAGCCTACATTAGTATAAGCATTCTGCCAACATCTTTTAACATGGACAAGCTTTAAGTGCCTCTATCACACTGAAGTTTAGGGAACACCATTAGCAAAAACCTTAATGATCACATCCAGCATTTCCAGGGTGAACTCACCCGAAGAGTTTCAAGGCTTTCCTCAATTTCAACAACTTGCAGGATGTTGTTGGTTGTGGTAGCGATGACTTTATCTATGAGGTGAACCACTCCATTGGTGGCTTGATGATCAGCTTTCAACAGCCTGGCGCAGTTAACTGTTACAATCTGTGGAGGAAGCACAATTGGACTGCATTTGAACCGAGAGAAATTAGAGAAGCCTTCAACTATTCTATTTCTGAGATGATGCCATATTAACCTTCAGGGTGAAACAGTCTCTGTCTGTGAAGGAGCTGCAAGGAGCTAATTAAAAATAATTTCTCTATATGGAGTAATGCTTATTGCTTTTAAAGCTCAACAACTGATAGCTTGGTTAAGTAGTCCCAAGGTATGAAAAGAAAGTACTAATGTACTAAAATTGTACTCTTGAGTAATCCAGTGACTTGTAACTTACCCAGGTAAATAAGATGTACTCAGGTGAGTAAGTGTTGCAGTAAAAAACTGTGCTCCGATTGTGCTTTTGATAGCCATGGTTATAACTATACCACAGTAAAAATAATCTTCAGACACTCTGTACTATCAACACAGAGGTGTTTAGTCATGTTAAGTCTGAAGTCAAGCAGAAGGTAGGGCAAGATGGCACCTTAGGGCACTTTTGCACATGCTGCAGGGGTGGCACTTTAATTAGTGGCTAAGAGAGACTAACCCTTAGAGACTAACTGGTTCAGAGGGGCATGAGCTTTTATACGCTACAGCCTTCTTCATCCACTGTGTCACCCTGCTCTCCCTTCTATCTGCACTACCATGTATAAGCAAATACATAATTCAGTGCGTTTACCCATGGTGCAACATCTCTGGAACCGTTGGTGTATCAGCATTCTACTCAAGCTCTTTACAGGTTTACATATTGAATCATGTACATATATTTCATTTATTTGTGTATGTGTGGTATGTGTGTGTACACACACAGACATAACGAAAACAGGTAATGAGATAGATATCTCTATCTCTATCTATCTATATATATATCTATATATCTATGTGTGTACTGTTTATGTATTATATATATATCTATATCTATATAAAATACATAAACAATACACACATCACATACATATACACACACATACATATACATATTCTAATATTATAAAAGCCTTACTCTGTCTGGCCATAACGCTTTATTCACACACTGATTGGTTGTCTGAAACAACCAGCCTGGGCCTGGCCCCAGCCCTGGCCCCGGCCTCAGCCCAGATCAGTGACAAATTGTAACATTGAATATTTAAGCCAAATCCTGTAACACGGGAGTAGCTTCAACTCTCACTTATGTCAACAAGAGCAAGGCAGATTCAGCACCTTTTTGCATCAGACCCTTTTTTTCATGTTTATCATCAATATTTTACCCTAATTTTACAATTACAAAATTACAAAAAAAATTGTAAAAGTGGGAATAGACCAGATCCTCCAGTTGGGGAGCTGGTCTCTAGACATTTACCAAGACTTTACCAAGTAATTTACTTACTCCATTAGGATAATGGTGGACCTGCAAGGAAAGATTCTGGTACATTGAAGAGAGAGATGTTCCATGTTTCAGGTCATCTGTGAGGACTCGTCTATTCACCATGTGGTAGCGAAGAGCATTTAACAACTCGATGTTGACGTTGCTGACCAAGGAATCCAATGTTTCCTAAATGTAAGCAAAATCAGACTAATTATTCTGAGACTCGACCTAACATAAAGAGAGTCACTAACATCAGGATTATGGATTTGGCAAAGGAACTGGCAGCGTACAAATGCATTTCAATGATGCTTCATATAGATGGAAACCTAATAATATATATTGAGATATATATATATATATATATATATTCATATAGATGGAAACCTAATAATGGCATTTTTCAAATGTCAGGTGTTCATAAAAGTTTACTGAGGAAACTCCTTTATTCTAAATAGGAGCTGATACTCTAAGAACCTGCCAGGTTTCTATGTTTAAATGAAAGCTGCACAGATTAGGCAACACCATCTGTGGAAGTTACAGAGCTATGCCTTTTATGAATGACTAACCAGAGCGTTGTATCAAGGCAAAGCTTTTGTTAATTGTTGTCATCATGTCTATGATAGCAGTACCTACAGTTGGTCCAAATAATGAATCAGAAATATCCCTGTGCTAGACAGAGTAGATGCATATAATGAAAATATGATTCTTGATCTTCAATGCATGCATCCGCTTAAAGCCATCTCAACAAACAGGGCACAGGATTTTGAATTCTTTCCCATTTCTATAGCTCAAAGCAAAGTAAAGCTGATGGGGTTTGGCAGTGGGGTTAATTAAAGAGAAAGAAGTGGAAAGTTCACAGCCAAGAAATACTATGTCCAAATTCAACAGTGGAAGGCCAAGAATTTAATAAGATTCAAAAAAGGCACTGGACATTTTATGGATATCAGGAATAAACAAGTTATCAAGTAATGAGCCACAAAAAGAAAATTGTAGAAAGGATATTCGATTTCTTGATTCAGGTCTTAAGTGAATCTCTATCAAAGATCAGAAGAGTCCTAATATGGGAGCAGATTAACCCCCAACTGTCTACCCTGGGGCTCTTAAACTTCCTCTCAAGAACTAAATACTAGTCAATACTGGACTTGATGGACTATAGTATAGCAATGTATAGCAATACCTATGTTGGAAGCAATGCCTTGCAATGCCCGTGTTGGAACCTGCCTTGCCTCCATTGGGACTAGCCATTCAGTGAACCTCAGTCCCCACCACTCAGAATATTAAATAAAGAAAAATAAAGAAGCAAAGCAATAGAAGAACAGTAAATTTAATCTTACAGCAGGCAAAGAAGCCCAGGCCAAATTGCTTGGAGCAAAGATGGTAAAACTTCCAGGTGCTTCGATTTCTGTTCTCAGGTTCGAGCGGTCAGAATACAGCTGTGTGGTAGAGGATCCCACAAGCCCCAGAGTTTCATAGATGTTTGAAAGTGGTAAAGCTGAAAGAAGAAAATATTCTATTTCTAGCATACTGTGATTCATACTATGCTGCGCAGGGGTGAATTAAAACAGAGCTGCTGGCAAAAAAAAAATATGTCTGGAAATGAAACATGCCAGTGAACTCAGCCATATATTTGTTAGAATTAGAACAGCAATTTGTTACACTGCTGTCTTAAAACAGGGGCAGATTTTAATGTCAGTAACTACACTGTATATCCAGAACCAACAGCATCACCATGGATTGAAATGGACTTACTTTGGCTTCATACAAAAATCAGAATCTAGCCCCAGATAATTAAGGAAAGAAATACCAGAACTGAACAAAGATGTTTTTATAGGTTTCACTTGATTTTTCATTTGACATTGGGCTTCACATTTCTTTCCTAGATGTTAACATTTAGCAACACAGGTACAGGTTATGGTTTTATGCTGCAATCCCCATATCCATTTTTATAAGTAACCTGCTTCTCTATCAATGCTGGCAAGTGCCACAGAACCCCAAACTCAGCCTTGGTGTCTGAAAACAGACCTGGAATGACAAAGGCCAGGACTGGGGCTTGTGGTTGGGGCAGGAGGGGAAGGGACTTCCTGTCCATGGAATGCAACTGGCTTTTGGGTAACAAAATCCAGGATGCTCCACAGATGTCTGGAACCAGAAGCCACCTACGGCACTTCCAGTTAATACAGCCGACTTGCTGCAGTGCTGTTGACATGCCTTTCAGCAGAGCAGATGAATTTGAGTTAATTAGTTCAAGAGACATAAACTAGGCATGATCTAGCCCTCCGTGTGCTGGGAAAACCTCCCTGCTCCTAATATAGCCTTTCCTTGGGGTTGCACTAGATGAGGGGAAGCTCCAGTCTCCTCACCCCAAGATAGTCATCCATATAGAGGCTGCCATTGGAATATACTGAATCCACACACCCTCCAACACCCTGTAAATGCTACCCACTCAGGGCAACGGCTGCCCATTTTCAGGGCACAGCTGATGGCACCCCAGTAGCAAACAGACTGCAGGACTTTGAGCAACTGGAACATCCACCCAGATGAGCATGGCTCCAACAGGGACTGCAGATGAATACCTAGGCCTGCCCTTATCCAGAGCTAGCTCTTGTTTGCATTCATGTCATGCCAAATTACATATTGACAGATTCTTCACTGGTGTAAAGTGGCACCACACCCTTAATCTCAATGGAGCTTGCACCAGTGGAGAAGTCGACAACTTCCTCAGGAGGAAAAGGCTCAGATAGGGACATCAAACTTGGCAGAAACAGAACACTTCCTTTTTGCTGTAATGTGATGGGTTTTCACCTTCTTTTCTTTATAGTCACTGAGCTTTTTCAAGCAGATGTACTTTTGTAAGACTTATGGCTTGCCATCATGAAAAATAAGTACGAGCCAGAAGATCTGTGTGTTACGACAGATAGTTTTGTATCAGATTTCCAGTAGTGCTACTCAACCTGCTCCTAATATCTATACCAGGCTTAACTTAGATTAATTACCTTCAATATATTTTTAAGTGAAAAGAACATTTCTGTCAAAACTCTGCAGGCATTGAAGCTCATTTGAGATGATATAATTTAGTTTTCTACTGGATAAGTCTTTTTTCTCCACACAGTTGAGTATACAGTATCACCCACAATTCCCAAGAATCAGAGCAATTATCTGCTCAGGATAGCTGTAGAATTTAAATGCCTAAATAAATATAAAACATATTTTACCAGCTGGACAGCCTTTTTCTCCAGGAACTTTTTCATATCCAGGGCAGCACTCATAACTGATCACTCTGCAATAGAAAACAGACTCTGAAGATTAGACAATGAGTTTTTCACTCTACGTGTCTTTTTCTATATTTTCAACAGCTTATATGTACTGAGTTATAAAACTAATAAGTGAGCTTAGAATTAAAACAACTAGCTATATTTTATCTCCTTGCAAGTTCCAGTTGTCTCAATCCCTTTGCGTTGTAAAAAGAAAAGAAAATGCCAAAAATCAGGTTCCCTTTGAGAGTATATTCAAATTCAAACAAAAGACCGAAATCAAATTTCAAGTGCCAGCATATAGGCTTGGAAAGTGACTGACTCACAATCCTAGCAGAAGTGAAATATTTATTTTTTAAGATAGCATGTCCAAAACCAACGTGGGACTCAATTGCAATGGCCAAGATGGGTCATTTTTGAGAAATTAAAGTCTGAGGCACCCAGATTTTTAACTACTGGCCACATCTGACTGCCAGTTTTTCCTGGAGAGAGGAAAGCAACATGGAAAATATACTGGAGCATCCATAGCACCTAATCCTTGTGCAAGCAGCCTGAGACGGTCTTTCCCTTAGTGGTCGGGTATTTATACACGAAAGCTTGCAAAGAAGAATTTTTCCAACTATTTGAGTTGGTCTAATAAAGGATATCAGATTTACCCAAAGAACCTTGTCTGCCTTTCCCCTAGTGGAGTATTTTAGCAAAGGAGCTAATTGGTACACCCAGGAACAGGAGTGGGAGGCTAGTTTCTATTGCTGACCTCTGGCATGTCAGCCAGTGCCCACAGCAGAACAGGTCAGCAGTTTGTCCAGTTGGAACCGAGCAATTATGTTTCACTTGAATAGATGTGGGTTTGGCTTCTCCCAGGCTGAAAGCTGAATTCTGCTTAGTTTGCATCCCAGATGCATGTGTCCACATGCTGCAGGCACACGCATTCACACTGTACAAATCCATCTGGGCTCCCGCCCTCGACCTCGTAGGAGACTGAAATTGACAAAATTCCTTCCTTTGTGGAGAACTCTCATCAGTGTCAGTCGCCTGCTGGGCCACAACAATGGAAGTACAAAGGGACACCAGGATGGTATAACAAGTATGCAGGTATTGGCTGATCTTCTGCTGAGCCAGAAGAATGCTTCCCATCCTACAGGGCCATGCTGGTTAATTGTGCATTTGTTTCTTTTCCTGGGAATGAAAGTCAATGCCCTCTAAAGAACACAGATTAAACATCCATATACTTTCACCTCTAGAGCTGATATGCTCACTTCGCTTTCTCCACAATGTCCTTCACTCAGAGTGACCTAAAAAAAGGGCACTTGGTGCCCAAAAGCTTTTCTAACATTTCTCCCAACTATACCGTTGATCCAATTAAAAATATCATCAAAACAACCCTGCTTCACTCCTTTCTCATGTCAACCCCTGAAAGCCTATCACTGTGCAGCCCACATGATATCTTACTTCAGAAGTGAGCGCAACCCAGTGCAACTTGAACCACTGCATGCCATATCAGAGATGCCTTCCGTGCTGCGGGAAGTGGGGCCATCTATATATTCAGACTGCATTTCCCTTCCACAATACCAAGAGCCAAATTCTACGGGCTGTGCAGAAAGACCATGAGTTGATTCACGCTATTTGTTATTATGCGACGTTCTTGAAAAAGCTCCTTTTATTGAATTGTGTAGATTGTAATTAGTTGGTGTGGCTTTGGGTCACACTACTATTTCTCAGATAACATTTGCTCATAGTCCCTTGTATTGATTGGAAAGAAATAAAGCTGCAAGTGCCAGCTTGCTTTAGCACACCGTGAAAGCTATTTTGGATCTCCTGGGTTTGTGTACCACATTTAATCGCTGTTTGGATAACTCCTGGTCAATCCCCAGTGTTAAGCTTAACAAAGCAGCGTAATGTTTTCTTTCATTTGATCACTGCCAGCCCAGCTCTTGTTGGGAAAAACTCTCAGCTTGTCTCTGTATCAGAAACTGAACCAGACTTTTCCCATCAAGCTTTGGGACTCATTAACTGGCACAGCTCATTAGTTTGCCAACCATATTTTTTATAGCAGGTGACAAGTGGCATCTCTAACATCTTATACACATTGCACTAACAGACCAAAATAATCTTTGGAAGTGGCAAACTGACCACATAAATAACTGCTGCTTGCAAATGAAACGCCCATACTATTTAGTGCAGTGTTCAGGGTGTACACAGGACCAAATGCAGTTTGTGTAGTCTTACCCTGCCTAGCTCAAGTGGTGTTGGCAGTGTAGCTGCAATAGCAGGGAACTCAGGATGGGCTAACTGCTGGAGTATTTTCTGGTTGGCTTTAGCTAATTTAAAGTTCATTTGGTCACGGCCTTCATAAACTTCTGCACAGACATACCCTTGGAGGAAGTACTAATCCATTGGTACATTATATACTTCCAGGCTGCTGATAGACAGAACTCTAAACCATTTTGAAAGGGAAACACACTTGCTCCTTTGAAATACACAGAGCTGTTCTGAATTAACTTATATTTGCCTGCTAATACCACACTAGGACCCTGACTGATATAGGGTTAGACTTACTTTTTCACCCCACCTACAATATTCTAGGAGCAGTTTATCAGAATATCTTCTAGCTGCATAATTTCATACCAATATAACTGTTGTATCTATCCGTTGATCCACTAATGATCAATTCAATTCAACTACCCTGCTCCGCTGTAAAAAGGCAAACGGTGTGATAGACCCCGACCCAGTCTCAATCCCGGTAGTTCCACTAATTTATGGAAATTTTCATCAGCCGAGGAATGGACCCAGTTCGTGTGCCATGAATTACAATTTAAGAAGTCAATAAAAGGCAGGCGCTTTGTTTTCAGATTGATTCCCGTAGGGAAAAAACCAAAACAGAAGTTATTGCTTTTTTTTTGCACTGAGGTTTGCTTGACCACTAACCTTTACAATTGCTAAAAAAGGGCAAAACAGTTTGAGCTTGGTGTCAAAACCATGAATAAAACCAGAGATTCCTCTAAAACTGCATGCTCTCTTCTTTTTTTTTTTTTAAATTTGTTTGAAAGAAGGGGATTGGAGACCCCAAGAGCTGTGTTTTACTGGGCTTGGTTCAAAAGAAGGAAAAACCCGGAGCCTTTGGGTATTTGTCAGCATTTGAGCAGTTCACATGCAGTGGGAATGCCTTGGGTTTAAACAGAATTCTTCAGGGTAATTAAGAGTCAGTGAGTGAAACAAATACCTGTGCTTCTGTGACAGAAGCAAATAAATTGTATGTCATGGCTTCCTAACAGAATTACAAAGCAAACCCAGACTGATTGTCTAGACATTATATATTCCATGTGGGAAAGA
>NW_005841875.1:1281272-1293912 GCF_000455745.1 Alligator sinensis
TGACTACTGGAGATCTTAACACCCTGCTGTTCCACTTTTCTTAGCTACCTTATTTTCTCATGTTCATTAGAAACATACAATCCCCTACCCCCAACCCCCAATTTCTCTTCTTTTTTTTTTTCCACCAAAGAAACTAAATCCAGTCTAGACTGCTCCTTGGTCCAGAAGTGTAATCAAAGACGAGGCACTGATTAAAGAGAAATCAGTCCAAAGTTCAGCATAAATAATTCTTGAGTTCTGACGTCGCCTTTAAAAGGCTTATTTATGGATTGATTGGAGATTAATGAGCTGTGACTAATGGATCAGGAAGCGAGTGTACACAGCTCGCAAAACGGGGTTTTAACTCACTCCAGGGTTTACAAGACTGCAGAAAGCCCACGGCAATTGAAAGCCCGCTGGGGGCTTTGTGCTGGTAGCCAAGAGCTACATCCTCTTTGCCACAGCTCTGTATCAGCTGGCAAAGGAAAAAGCTGGATACATCTCACCGGTACGGAAGTGGCTGTAGCCATGTATGCATCAGTCTCAGATTTCCCAGGGTGCTCATCAGTGCTATGGTGACCTCTCCGATGGATCACTCTAATTCATTTTAGCACATGCCACTTGGATGCTTAAGTCAATACAGGAGGGATCTGCCCAATTGTTCAGTGGTGTGAAAAGGCACCGTGTCTCCAGAGCCTTCAACTAGCTTTCTGTTGGCTTCAGGGGGATGATTCTGATGTATGAAATGGTGATGGGTAAAATAGTGGCCACCTGGAAGGCTGACTCCAGCCTACATAGAGAAAGCATGTGGGTAAGCCCCTTGTGAACAAGTGAAATTAGCTGGTGGGCCTCACTGAACAGGCCCTGGATTTACATCTCTAGGTGCAGCAGGCTAGCATGGAGGGTTGTACTGGGAAGAAGGTCTTGGCTGGGAGATGTTGGTCAGAGGATGCCGCAAGGATCAGCTGCTTCCTCTTGCTTTTCCCCTCGAGATGAGGAGCAGAGAGAGCCTAGAGGCTGTAGAGCATTCAGACGAGGGAATAAACTCGCTTTGGTTGTTAAGAAGTCTTTACTCTAAACGTGTGCATAGAGCTTGCCATGTAAGCATATTTTAAAAGGCAATAAATAAGCCCACTGCCGGTGACACTCCAACAGTTCCAGTAAAATTAGCCTCAGGGTGAATTTGGCCCAACAGTCTCTGATCTTTTATTGTTAGACCTGAAAACAACCCCAGGCTCTCCCTGACGGTTCACAAAAGTCTCACCCATCTGGCACACCACATTACTGAGGGCTTTTGGGAGATTGCAAGAGCTTCCCAAAACCTCTCCACAGCTCAGTATGATGAGGTAACTGGCTTCCACCTTGACTCAGCTGTGTTTTCAAATGCCTGAGAGATCTCCTGGCTAGGACATGGTAATTTAATTAAGGTAGCCACATTCTCTGGTTGTGAGCCAGTCTCCTCTGCAGGACCACATATCTAATGGGATCTGCATCGTGTCTCTTCCTCCTCTGAGCAGAACGTAACATTTACCATACCACTGGGAAAGAGACCGTGTGAGGTCTTTCAGGAGAGCTGGGTATCAATATACAATAGAGACAGGGACACACTGGCCAAGAGTGGGGAAAAAATATGCATGGGGCTAATTTATGCACTGGTTATTGGTAGCTGTACTGTCAAAGTAGATCAAATTGCATGGATGTAACAGAGGGCAGAACATGGTCCTGTATTTGGAGCCTTCTGTTTGTTCAAAACCTCACCAAAAATGATCTATTGCTTTTATATTTTGCAAGCTCATTCAAGCTAGAGGCAGAATTTGACCCAGAATATACATACTGCCCCATGAACCCACATGAGACTGCAAAGACTGTAAGCATTTAGCCAAGTTTTGTTCTTATATGGCCAATAGCATAGTTTGCAACATTAAATCCGCTCCTAACTTACTGAGCAGGCTGGTGGTATTCTACTTGAAAACCCTTGAATCCGCCAAATACAGTCTCTGTCTATGATGTTGGATCATTGGTTACAGATCATTGCATCTCTGCGAGGTGGGTGCCAACTATGCGAGTTAAGTAAGCAAGCCCGTCAGAATACCCTCATACAAAGAGCATTTGTCATGCACTGTGCAATGCTTTCTCACCACAATTTCCTGACCTCCCTGTTGAGTGATTTCAAGTAAAATCTTTATAGTTATTAAGTCAGATTTGGGTTTCAAAATGCCGTGTTCCGTAAAATAGCCCACACTATGCACAGTGAGCTACCCTATTCCTCTCTCCCCCCCACCAGTCATTGTTCTGCCACTATGTTCCTAAAATTTAATTTTAAGTGCATTTTTCAAGGTAATAAAAATAAGCGTAAGCATACATTACTGAATAAAGATCTATTTGTAATAATTTCCTGTAATAAAACCCATCTGGTCTGTTTTATAAAGGGAGTGCCAGAGACTTGAGGTTTTTTTTTCTGAACTAGGGAAAGCACATCAGACAAAAGGAGAATGTTAATTTAGCCCAGGAAGACAGGGAAGTGTTAAATGACCAACATAATGCCACTAGCAATTATTTCAAGGGCTTAAATCCAAAGTTAGCCAAGTTATCTCTTTGTCCTTAAGATAAAAATCTGGAGTTGAATTATATTTATCATTTTAAAAAAGCATTATCATGAGGATAGTGTGCGTGGGATTCATGGAAATATAAACACAGAGGTATGGCAATATATTAAATAAAATACCCCTTTGCCCTTGGAAAGACTAGATACCCAACAGTGGAAAAGTAGTTAATTACCAAAACAAAGAGCTTGTTTTAATGCTCATTAAATCAAAGTTAAGTCTTACTTTTTGCCAACCATCTAATTCTACTTCATCATCATCAAACAACGCAGTGATGGCATGCACATAAACCCTTCATCTAATTCCTTCCAAATAATGTAATCCAATTCTTTTGGATGGGTCAGAACACCAAAAACCACAGATAAGAGGGCTACAGCCACATTTTGATGCATGTGTTGAAGTTTCTATCATCACTCATCAGATCTAGCATATTGCCCTAAAGTCTTCTGCAGGAATAGTCCAAGATGCTGGACATTCAGGATACAAGCCTGCCTGACACGATGCTCACCATCATAAGCACCCAGCTGCTATACCACTGGTGTAAAGAAAATATCATTTCTACAAAGAAGTGATGCACAAACAATCACGCATTTATTTATGGATTTGCAGGGGTGATCCTTTGGCAGTGGATATTGCCACTTTGATGTAGCACACTACAACCCGTTAACATGGGCTACTGATATCAATGGGATGAGTCACTGAGTGAGCAAGGGGTGGCTAAATCAGGTCATTTACAACTGCATTCAACAAGAAGGCACCAAGTAAACCTGCTTAGCCCACAGCGAGTGGAAGTCAGTATTCCTCTGGGGCTGTCGCAGCTCATCCACTTTCCCATGCAGGGAAAATCCCTCTTTCCAAATCACAGAGAGGATCTTAACTCCATAACTTGCATGGCCTCCCCCAGACATCTCAATACATGAGATGATGATTAAAGTGACCTTATTTCAACCTTCAAATGACTAAAGCAACTTGTCTAGAGAGGGAGACCCAAATCCCAGGTATATGAATCCTACAGCCATAACCCAATATGTTTTCCAGGCATCTTTCACTGGGAACATGATATTTATTATGCAGAAAAATGAGAAGGGGAATTAAGTAGAAGGGGGTTTTGGTTTTTACATATAGATAATTTTGTATTCAACTGTGAGCCAAATACCCCCTGAGCAATCCACCAACCCACACATCCCAAGGCACCTTGACAAGAGGTGTGTGCCACAGTGTGTGGCAGGAAGGAGGTGGGGATACAGGGCTGGCCTGGGGAAGAGCTCATGGTCCCCACACACCTTAGCTGGAAAAAAGTGACCTAACCCCAGGCTGCAGCATCTTTAATAGGTAGCTGTCCTGGGAGAGCTTCTCAGAAATAGGTTTTTAGACACCTCCACATATGGAGGAACATCTCTCCTGCACTTCGGCTCTCTTCCACTGAGGCAAAATGGATCAGGGATGAAAGATGCCCAAGTCTCCCCAGGCACTGTATGTGCAGTGTAGGCTCCTAACTCAAGGCTTTGGAACAGGCTACTAGGTACCAATCTAGCTAGAGTTTGTTTCACAAAAGCCCTCATCTCCTTGAGGTGTGAGATGCTGCAACATTGCTAATCCCTGCTCATCCTCCCTGATTTGGTAGGGGGTGGATTTTGTATTTTAGCATTTTCTCGTCGTCAACATTTTGGCTTAGAACAACCTTACATTATTACTGTATATGCTGAATAACATCATACAATGCTTCTCCAGTTTTAACTTCATGTGGAAGACTAGGGAATGCATTCATTTGGAGGTAATGCACTGAAAGACCAGAAACCATAAAGAGTGGTGGTTTCTGTTTTTCCTACCTCTTCATTATACAAACAAGAAACACAGGGGACTGAACATGAAGCTCTGCACGTGCAGTTGAACCACTCGAGTGTTTTCTTTAGCAGCCAACTTAAAATCCAGATAGTCCCTTCAGGTGAAAACAGTGAAAGACTTCTCAGTTTGCTGCTTAGCCAGGAAACAGAGTTCATTTCAGCTCAGTTCAAGAGAAAGGTTATTGTAATAGGCCTGGTTCAGTGCTGGATTGGATAATGCTTGTTAAATACTTTCCCAAATGTCCTGACAAACATCTGGATGATCTTCTGATGTCAGTTCCATTGAAGAAATGATTTTTCTACACATGATCTCAATCAAAATGAAATTGCTAATGCTTTCATTTATGTCAAATTTGCATGGAAATCTTGATTCAGTCTTGGCGTGGGAAAACACAGAACTAGCTCCAATAAAATTGCAACGGGCACAGCTTCACACGCTTCTGCGAGGCGCAGCTCAGGCCCCATTACGACATTCAGAGAGGTTGCATGACCTCGCAAAGGCGATGTCTCTTGAAAGACAGACAGACTTCATCAAGAGTCTGGCAGCCAGCTGGGCCGCACGTTATAACTCGTGTGCAGACTGCACCTTTCAAAAGAATGCGCGGAAGCTGGCTACCCACACCATTTTGTGCAATAGCTACTTACATATTATTGTTTGCAGGTTTGGGTGTAGGATGGATCTGAAAGCCTCATGAATTTTCCTGGAGGAGTCATCTGAAAACATTGGCTTAAAACTGATGTTTTCCCCCTTCCCCTGCCCCCTGTACTATTTTCCCCTTCCACAAAACCACAAGGAAGTGCCTCTAATATCCACCAGCTCTGCACTGCTTCTTTATAGAAAAACAGTTGCGGGGAGGAAAAGGCAAAGTTAGTTACTAGGAAACATCTGATCCATACTTCATTACAGCACTGAGAGCTCTGTAAGGATAAATATGATATCTCAATTCTTTAATGAATCATTCAACTTTGGATTCCTCTTTGGCTTTCCATCCTTAACAGCTCGAAGTGATGCAGGATGGACCCTCATTTTACAGGTAGGAAAAAAAAACCAACCAAGAAGCAAATATTTATTCAGAAGCAAATACATGATTAATCAATTCTTCAGGCATAAAAGAGAGAGAAGCGTCTTCATGTTTGTTCATCAAGGGGCAAATGAATCTAAGGGTGCCACTTAAGTCCTCACTACAAAGGTTACTGATCTATGGCTCAGCCTCCCAACTCTTGATAAATTATTCTGTGCCCAGAAAGGCAGCCCAATTAGCAAGGTATCAATACATCTGATAGGTATACATGCCCTTTCCCCAAAATTAAATTGTTCAAAAAGCCATCAGAATGTGGCTAACAGAGTTTGTAATGAAACAGATCTTAAAGGTATACACAGCAAGAGGCCATATGCTGGAATCCGTGACGGCCAATGTGTTTAAAAATGGCTGCTTCTCTCTCAAAAGAACACTATACAATCCATGGACCCATAATACCACCTTTTTACTGAGATTTCTGGATGCCTCTCAAGTACTTACGTTGATTTGCCACAGATTTTCCTCTGGTACCACTGTTTGCAGTTTGTGAAGTATTTCCTGTTTGTTCCAATAAGCTTCTGCACAGCGCACACATTGGGGCTATAGATAAAGACAGATAGAACAAGATATTGTAAGCTTCTTACTCACTCATATATAGAATATTAAGCGACGCCTGAACTGAAAAGGGTCTGAAAAGCAGTACTGTGTTTATGGAGAAGGAATCTTGTTATAGCTGCAACTTAAATTTCTAAGAGATCAGAATATATAATGACTATTATAAATGATGCTATGCCCTGAAAGAGCTCTCTCTTCATGAGACCAGGGCTTTTTCCATCTTTCCTGAGTGCAAAGTCTTGACCTTTCTCCACCTCCCACCCCCAGCCATTAAAAAAAATGAAGTTACAATTACAGCGGCATCGGTATTCCCATTACGGATGTAGATTAAAACTCAATAGAGTGCATAATAGGGTGAATATCTTAAAATAAATGTAATCAAGATGGCTATTTGGCTTCATTTTAATACTAAAAAGAGAGAACAGTATTTACTAGTCTTTGAACTAATGTGGATTGAATTGGTTTAAAACAAACGTTCTTTTATCTGAAGATTAGATTAGATCCATTCCATTCATGGCATTAGACCCGTATTACTGATTCAATTACGGACGGTTAAAATGAGCCTCTGTTACAACACAATAACATTTTCATAGCATAGTTTACCAGGTGGAAGTGGACAGCAGCCATCAATCATGATCCTAAATGGTATCGAGCGTGCCAACCCTGATCCAGCAAAGACCTTATGCACAACCCTGATCCCGCAGCCAATGGATAATAGCCAGAGTGCCCAGCCCATCCTGAAGAGGCCCTGCTGACTGTACGAGTCCCAATCCCTTGGGCCTGTGCACTAAAATATATTGATTCTGGGAGGAGGAGGCAGACATGGGCAAAGCTGGAAATGCAGTGTATTACTTACAGAATTGAGACTGCCTGGGTCAGGCATCTGACTACTGTCCCCGACTCCTGCCCCAGAGAGGCACGTTAGAAGGTGGAGGAGTCAGGTGTGGTCAGCACCATTCAGTCAGATTTAACAGCAGCCAGGGTAGCGTGCAACCATGGACCTTGTCCTGGACAGCACTGCATGGAAGCACAGGCTAAGGCACAGCACCTTCTATCAAGAAGGGCTCAGAACCCCATAAGACTGCTCTTCCTCACTGAGCCAAAGCCCCGGGGGTTGGGGAAGATGACTAAAATATTATAGTGGCCTCACATTAGATTTCCATGGACAAAAGAGTCTACAGCCCATTGCAAATGTGCTCTAAAGTTTTATGATAAATGACACCCAGCCCATTCATTAACCAAGGAGTTTGGGGCGTGCAGTGGGGATTCCTCTCCCCCACACCTGTAGGTCTGTTTGCTTTCTCCTCATTGCACAAAATTCAGTTCTCCCCAAATCACTGATCTCCACCTCATTAGTGTGAATTAATGTGAGGTTCTGCTATACATTTGCTAAATGCACTGCTGGTCTCAGCTGGAGCCTGGCTTGTCTTCAAGAAGCCCTTTGTTGACTTTGCTGCAGCACTGTGCTGTAGAGACACCGTCCCATCCTGCTGGGTGCTGGGCACCCTCAACTCCCACTAAAGTCAACAAAAGCTGAGGACCCTCAGCTCCTTGTCAAATTGCGCTCATCAGTTCCAGCACTGCTGCCACTTCCAATAAAAGCTGTGCATTTTTGCTTGGAAGCATTTGCTTCATTTTACACACAGAATGCCAGGTACGCAGGGAGAAAGGAAGATCTACTTTCTAAACGAGAAAGATTAAGTCAATCGAAGGCCAAAACTTTAGCTGGTATAAACTGGGGAAGCCTCACTGATTTCCACGCCGGCTGACATCAGTGGAGATCTGGTCCCAAATAGTCTATATCGCTGCCCTTTGTGACTCAGTCTCCCTGGACTACCCTGACAAGGACACTCCAGCTACCTCCTGGATTTCGGTGTCTGTCTGAATAGCAGTGGACAATCCTTCCAGTACTCATCCTTGACAAGTCTGGTTACTACAGAGCTAGTTTTATCTGGTCTTTCAAGTACTTTTGGAACAATCTCTTGCTAGTTTGGGAGAGGAGAAATCCTTTTGCATCTTGAAAAGTATTTTACTTATTAACCACAAACTCCATCCCCCAACCTCTTCTGTTTCGTTGAAGTACTGAAGCTATATGCTTCCACATCAGTGTTGCATTTATAAGCATAATGCCACACGTGGATCCCGCACAATTCTCCGTACAGAAAAATTCCCAATAGTCTGTATTATCAGCGATTCCCATGACACGGCTGCAGTAAATGCTCCCAGTAGCGTTCTGGTGCTTTGGCTCATCTAGATTCAAATGAATTTATTAACCCTCTTCCCTGTCCTCATTTAAGTTCTCAGTTCTGTTTCCACTGAACTAAGCTGACTTGTATAAAAACTTCCTACTGCTGTTCCACTCTAGTCCCAACTACCTGGCTGTCAGTCCTTAGCAGTGAGATCCCTGGAGCTGGTACTGGCTTTTTTGAAAACTTAAAAACAGTAGAAGCAGCTTTAAATAGCAGATTTTTTTAACATCAGATTCTACTGACTTGCCTTAAATCAGAGCAAGTCACAGCTTATCCCTGGAAGTGCCCAGCAGTTACTCAATCCTTCTTAGAGCCAGTATTTCTACAGGGTTGTGGTGGTGTGTTAATACGCTTTCTGCATTTCATTAACTGCAGCCCCCCTAAGAGATCTGCAAGTGGGTCCCCTTTTTGTTTTGTTTTTTAAATAATAGATAAAAGACATGGCTTTTTTCTACAGAGCAAGATTCTGCTACCCATAATCCTATTCATTTCAGTAGAGATAGTCATGGAGTAGAGCAACCCGCAGCAACATCTGGTTGCACATCATTGGATCATGGGATCCCTTCTGAGCTCTTTACAGACCATAATCAATGTATCTTATGTCCAAGAACCCTGTGGTTGTTTTCCCATTGTGTCTGCTGTTGGATACGTGTATAAGCAGACATCCAAAAATGTAGCTTACTGAGCAAACGGAGTGTTTTTTTCTAGGTCCCTCGACCAGAAATGGACTGGCAGGCCAAATCTGGACAGCATAGTACAATTCATGGAGTATCCATCCATCTCTGAATGCTCCCATGCTGGTTAATTGCCACCAAGATCTCAGATGCCCATTCAGCTAGGAAAACAGTTGCAGGCGCTTGTCTGTATTTCTATTGATTGAACTGGCAACAACATTCTTCTTTCTTTTGAGATGAAAGAACGCCAGAGAAATACATTCATTTAAAGCAGACAGTGCTGTGGCTACTTCCCAAGTGCCAGGTGCTCACTTCTATATTGAAGTTAGTAGGAGAATTTGGGTATTGTTTGGTTTCAAGGCTTAAGTAGATCGAGAACATCAGATTTATATCATTTACAGTAAGACTTTGACAATCAAGATATCTTCTAGATAGATGATAGTCTAGAATTTGCCTACCAAGGATCTGTACTTGCTGAGACCGTCAAATTAAAGATGCCCTTTTACAAATTACAACCTTGCACTCCTTTATCCTTTATTCTTTCATGGTCCTGGCTCTAGCTATACCCAGTTTGATCCACACCTACCTTTCGATCAGCATCTCAACACCCAACGCACCGCTGTTTTGTTCCTTGTGAAATCTCAAAAGAAGTGTGAGTCACCATTGCAACTGTGAGAACTGACTGTTGTACCTAATAACGTCTCTACAAGGGAGCAAACAGGATCAGTAACTTGTTACCAGCCTATAACCATGTGGTTTTCAAATAGTCTTCACCTTGGAAGGTTAGGCTTAAAGAAAGGTATTACTTCTGTCCATTTTTTGTTCAATTCAATGAAGATCTATTGACAAGGTTTATGTATAATGCTATATAGTTGACAAAGGAAAAAAAAATCCTAAGGAAAAAAATTATCCTATGCAAATAATTTCTGGTATTTTGTAGCCTGTAAAAAGGAAATGAAACCAGAAGCAACCTTTGAGCCAACTCAAGTCTGCAAAGCAACCAAATGTAAGACTAATTAAAACATCATGCAAAAATCTCATAAAATATACTGGCAAGATTTGCTCTTCCTTGTGCTTTGTCAAGATCTGGTTGTTATGAAGAGAGGTGTTGAGAACACACTTGCTCCTCAGCAGGAAGCAAACAGAAAGAGACTGAGTGCCTACTCCAAGAAGCTAACACCCTACTACCAAATCTGTCCCAGGGACTTCACAGAAAAGAAAAAAAATGCAGCAGCTAAGATCTCTGCTTGCAGTCTAAATATGCACTCTCTTAATGGGATACATGGAGATATGAAAGCATGAAGTGGTCTAAAGTGACTTCTGCAATACCCAAATGTTATGGAAAAAATTAAACACACAAGATCACTATGATCACTTTGTGTCACACTCTCACCTCTTTAACTTTGAGCTGTACGTTGTTTAAATATAGAAAGTACTGCAGGCATTGGTCCAATATGGCAGCAAACATAACACTGTGGGCACATCTACACATGCGCTTTTATATGCTGTAGACTATTTTACTGGCGTTAAAGCGTCACATAGAAAACTGTGACATTACGCTAATGCACAGTAAAAGTCTACTATGCATTAAGTGTCCATTACAAAAGTGTACAAATGTGCTACTGCACATTAGCATAGCCTAATGCATGTTAATTTAGTACCTCACATTGGAGGTACTAAATTTAACGCACATTAGAAAAGGCGCATTAACGCACGTGTACACATGCCTTGTGCTTTCTGGCCCAGTGTCTTTTGTCTGAAGAACTCAGGTGCTTTTTAACCCAAAGAAAGTGTCTGGTCTAAAATAGATTAGGTCTGAATGGGACCAGGTAGCATTAAAAACTTCAGGGACTGAACATTTCAGCTTGGGAAACATTTTCCAAAAAGTTGTTTCTTCTTTTAAAGACACAGGAGATTTACTGAATCTAAGGAAGATCACACTTTTCCCATGTGGGACAACAGGCAATCCCCACAATGGGATGCCCTGCAGCCTACTCTCCGCTGAAGAAAGACCTGCAACTTCTGAGGACAGATCTGTGGCTTGAGGACTGGACTCTTAAATCATCTCAAGACCCACCAATGAGCTGTAGTAGAGATCATCCTTGAATGAATGGATTGTAGCTGACCCCCAGCATGCTTCAATTAAACACCACTATGGAGATGCTGAAATTGCTGCACCCATCCTTAGTGCAGGGTATAGCCAACAAGCTCATCCCACCCCCTCCAAGTTTGAAAAGCTCCCCCCGCCCCCTCCCCCAGTCCTGAGAGATGGATGTGAATTAGCTGCTACTTGGGTTAGTCTAGAAGGTGCAAATCTAGCCTGCTTTCTGTGCCATGCTAGCCCTAATCCTAGACTGTACCAGTCACCTGTGCTTCTATGGGACCATGCCCCAAAAAGTGATACACGAATCATCCTGAGAGGGTTGCCAGATCTCTCTCACATTCACACACACGAACAAACTTGATAGATGGATATGAATTAGATGCTATTTGGGGTAGTCCAGAAGGTGCAAATCTAGCCTGCCTCTGGTTCCCTGCAAGCTCTAATCCTAGACTGTGCCAATGGCAACCCAACCACACTTCTATGGGACTGTGCTCTTAAAAGTGATACACGCACAACTATTCCCAAGAGATGGATGTGAATTAGATACTGCTTGGGTTAGTCTAGAAGGTGCAAATCTAGCCTGCCTTCTATTCCATTTTATCCTAGGCTGTGCCAAAGCCACCCATGCTTCTATGGGACCGTGCCTTTAAACATGATACACATGCAAATAATCCCGATTGTGTTGCCAGCTCTCTCTCTCTCTCTCTCTCTCTCACACAAACAGTCCTGAGAGATGGATATGAATCAGATGCTACTTGAGTTAGTCTAGAAGGTGCAAATGTAGCCTGCCTTCTGTTACCTGTAAACCTGAATCCCAGGGCGTGCCAAAGGCAACCACACTTTGATGGGACTGTGCCCTGTAAATCATACACACACAACTAATCCCAAGAGATGGATGTGAATGAGATACTACTTGGGTTAGTCTAGAAGGTGCAAATCTAGCCTGCCCTCTGTGCCACGCTAGCCACAACCCTAGGCAGTGCCAAAGCCACCAACACTTCTGTGGCACCGTGCCCTCAAAAGCAATCCACGCAGCGAGATCACACCCACATATATACATTTCCATTGACACCCTGCCACACTTTTAGCCCCTCTCATTCCTTGGAGTCTCAAACCAGCAAAGACTCCCTCTGCCTGATGAAGGGTGAAAGCTTGCTAAGAACTTTTTTCCCCCCCTCCGACTCCTCACTTGGTCTAATAAAAGATGTCACACCTATCCGAAGAAACTTGTCACACACACATCAATCTGTCGTGAGATCACACACACACAGGCACAATCCGATCGCAGCCAGCGCAGGGGGGCTGGACCCCCTTCCAGCCCCTAACAGCTATGAAGGTAGGGCTGGACACGAATAGCGGCCCCGCTCCCAGGGGCCCCGAGCCCTGCCCGCCCCGCAGCCCCTTACCCGTGCTGCCTGCCGCGGAGCCGGCTGGGCTGCAGGACCTGCTGGTAGGGGGACTTGGCGGCGCCCGCCAGGCTGAGCACCAGGGCCAGGGCCAGGGCCAGGGCCAGGAGCAGCGGCGGCGGCGCGGGGCGCTGCATGGGGCCGGCC
>NW_005841875.1:1293970-1307550 GCF_000455745.1 Alligator sinensis
ATCCCCTGCAACCCCCTCCAGCCCAGCGCGGGGACAGCCCTTCCCGCCCCACCACCTGCGGCATGACGTCACGGGGTCCCCCCTTCTCTGCAGATGACGTGAGCGAGTGAGATCACAGCCCCGCAGTCAGCGCGTTCCAGCGGGGCTCCTGCCTCAACCGGGGGGGCTCCTCCTTCCCAGGCTGGGGGGGGCGGGGGCTCTGTGTCCCTGATAACCAGGGATCCTGGTTTTCTCTGATTTAATAAAATCCCCAATTTTCGGTTTAAGAAAAAGTAACTCTAAATCCACATTTTCCTGTGATTAAAATGAAACACCACAAAGATCTCTCTCTCTCTATCTAGATCTAGGTATATCTATATCTATACTGATAGATAGGTACAGAGATAGATAGCTCTATAGACAGAGAGATAGATCTATCTACAGATAGATAGATAGATAGATCTAGCTATCTATCTATCTATAGATATATCTATATCTATATATCTATAGGCAGGGTAGGGGCATCCCCTAGGTAGGTCACATCTAGAGATAGATAGATAGATAGATAGATATAGTGGTGTTTCATTTTAAGCACAGAAAAATGTCGATTTTTGAGTTGTTTGTTTTTTTTAAACCGAAAATTGGGGATTTTTTTTTACCAGAATCCCTGCTGATAAACCAGCCCTCTCCTGGGGGCTTAGAGCCATCTTTGGTCTTGCTCCATCTTGAATCAACCGCTCAGTTGCTGGGGATCGGGGGCACTGGAATAGGGATCTCTCCGGCAAGAGCTGCCCGGCAGTGATAGCTTATAGCCAGATGCTTTTAAAGGGTTCATAGGATCCTAGAGACGTGGGGCTGGAGGGGGCATCTGGAGGTCACATCTACTCCAACCCCCTGCCTGAGGCAGGATCAGCCCTGTGCAAACTGTCCCATACAACCCCTCATCTACACTCAACATAAGATGACCTTCAACTTGGTCCCCTGCTTTCCCTGGGGCGGGTTCAGGTGCTCAGTCTATGTTGTGCCAAGGCAGCCAACGTCCTGCTTCTGTTGTCAATATACACTCATGAGGTCCCGAGAAGTGTACCATGCCCCCTGCTACCAGAGAAGGCAACCTGCCTCTTGTCTGTATCAATCTGACAATGGGGTAAAACCCCTTCCTGAGCCCAAATACTCAGGATTTTCATAGAAGCAGGACACTGGGTGCCCCAGTTCCCCTGCTTTCTCTGTGGCAGGGCAGGGCGTTAGGCCTGTGTTTTTCAGGGTTGAAGGCAGTTTTATGTAGAGTTTAGATTATGGCTGTATGAGACAGTTTGGATACGGATGATCCTGCATCAGGAAGGGCATTGGATTAGATAACCTGCAGAGATGCCTTCCAACCCCACTTCTCTGTGACTCGCCTCAGTCTGACCCAGAGCACAGGGCAAGACCCTCTAGCCAGGAACCTCTGGCTTTGGTCCCAGCAGGAGCATTGGCACAGCCCAGTCAAAGTCCCCAGAAGGTCACAACTTTCCGCTCCTATTCCACCGGATAACAGACCTTGCACTAGGCATCAATTAGAATAAAGCAACTGGGCTTCTTCCCAAGGCCACTGCACTCTTATCCCTTGCCCGTCTGCCCGCTTCACCTCTCATTTCAATGTTTGCTTTCAGGATCCCTGCTGCAAAACCAGGATAGACCTCCTGGGTTTGGCTCCCAGTCTGTGCTTCCCCAGTCCCAGTATGCCCAGAAGCTACAGAGTCAGTAGCTGATGCTGAACCTGACACTGATCAGGGTCGGTCCTGCTATTAGTGATGAAACTGACAAGAGCGTCAGTTTCACTGACCAGCTACAATTTCCAAGAACACCACTGTCTTTGAGAAACACCAGGTTTGGGGTTTAAAAGCATGTTGTATTGGCATTTCTGTTCCCTGGGACATTTCCCGTTCTGTTCATTTTTTCTTTTTCCAGTTTGGTCTGATTCAGCCCCAAACCAGATTTTAAACACCTAACATTTCCAGCAAACTGGAAACCTCATTTTGTGGCCACTTCCAGTCACGTAGGTACACGAACTGAGGCGGACACTCCTGTGCACAGTTTCAGACTGAGCAGTGGCCAGAAATGGCAGATGCTTGAGCAGGAAGGAGGAATCTAAATGTCTCTCAAGGGGTACCACAGAGCCAAACAGACGAAGTCATGAGCAGTAATAAAGACTTATTTCTTAAGAAAGAGGGTTTTTTTTTCCCTGGGTAAACAAATCGGATCACACATTTTAAGTTAAACAGGAATTAGATGAAATCCATCAACAGTCCTTCCAGCAGGGATCGGAACCTGCTCATCCTCTCTGGGGTTACAGCTCAATCAATGATTTACAGTGTTTTGCCTTCTCTTCCTTCCTGTCTCGATTGAATTCTTCTCTATACACTGGTAACAGCTTTAACACCCCAGCCAGGTGGTTAGTGCACTGACCTGGGGGGGTGGGAGATACAGCACAAAGCCCAAATCATCCCCATCTAGTCCCATGACCAAGCTAACTATATAAAAAAGATGGATGCATTCCCCCCCACCTGTAGCTTTGCTGTGAAAGAAAGGAGCCACTGTTACCTTCTTTTGCAAGGGAAGAAATAGGCACCTGCATCTCCAGGGATGCTTTAAGCTGTGACTTCCCATCTGACATACCTGTTGTCCATGCTCAGGTACCTCAGCCCTGGAAAGGATCTGGCTTTAAGACATGCATCTGTCTCCAAGTGTCTCCTGTGGGTTAGCTTATTCAGCGTAATGCCAGTGAAAGTTACTGGCTTAAAACCTGGGAAGTTAAACTCTTGAATTGTCAATAGAACAACAGACAGAGGCCTCATCCTCCTTCTCCACCTACCACAAGCTAAGGTGTTCTTGATGTTACTAGGCCCTGTGCCTAGTAGTTGCATGAGAGGGTTCTCTATGCAATTTTAAGAATAGGTTTCATAGTTTCATAGTGCTTAGGGTCAGAAGAGACCTAACCGGATCATCAGGTCCGACCCCCTGCCCCGGGCAGGAAAGGTTAGACCAGTGGCACCCGAAGTTGTGACCCTGCCAGCTCGATGAGTGGCTCAGTATCAGTCCATGGGCCAGATCCTGCATTGGGTTGGTGCTTGAGGTCAGCGCTGTGGCCTGATCTCATGCGCCTGGATCCAGGCACACACTGGCCTGATCCCACTCAGAGCCATATTATCCAGCCCGTGGAGCTTCCCACAGACCTGGAAATTTGAGAGCAGGGGAGCAGCAAATAATGCCCCTCCCCCCAACCAAATTTCTGGAGCTGTGGGGAGGCCCAGAGGCTGGATGACAAGGCTCCATGGGCCAGATATGGCCCACAGGCCAAGGGTTGAGCTCCCTTGGGTTAGACAAACACCTTTATAGGATGGTTTAGATAGGGGTGATCCTGCCTTGAACAGGAAGTTGGACTAAATGCAGCCTCCTGGGGTTCTTTCCAGTCCTACTTTTCTATGAGAACAGGAGCTGCAGGGTCCAACTGAAATTGGTTGGTCTGCTACGTTGCCTGAAGCCTAGCAGCAGTCCTTATCAACGTTGCACTGTGAACTGCAGCAGAACTCTTATCAGGGATTTAAACACACAGCCAAAGCCAAACCCCATGTGCCTTTTTCCCAGGAGCATTCCCATTGACTTTGCCATGATGGTCTACTACAAAAGGACCATAAACCTACTTGGAAACCCTTCTTCCTCCAAGCTGCTTGAAAAGAGATGTCAGGTCCAGGGTTTGGGGTTGTTTTGTTTTTAATTCCTTTCTTTTTTTCTGTCTCTCAGTTTTCTTAAGAGTCACTGGGCATATCCACACAAGATGCTATTGCACAGTACCAATGACCTACTGCACAGTTGCTACCATGCAGCAGCATTGGCAGGCATGACATGATGCTACTGCACAGTAGCAACGAGCTACTGTGCAATAGCTCATTGCTACTGTGCAGTAGCATCTGAAAAAAAAAACCTGTGGGGATGCTACTGCGCAGTAATGCAAGTACTAAATGACTCCACAGTAACAACTGCTCAGTCCACTGCTTTTGTAGACACAGCCACTAAAGGCAAAAGTTTTCCTTCAGGCCTTGCTTAGAGTTGACTGTGGCCAGTAAACACATGTCAAAGGTACTACACTCTTCCATAAAGGGATTAAAAGATGTCTGTAGTAATGCATTAGTTAACCAGTATGGGTCACAGACACTGTGGGATCACAGGGTTCCAGTGCCAAGGCCATTATCAGGAATCAAAACCCTGCCTTGGCATCCGCAAACATTCATCAAACCCGAGGCATTTTTAAAGAAGTATTTCTTTGGGGCAGTGAGTCAGTATGTACCAGGAAAGCCGCCTCCATTCAAAGTAGACAAGGGTTGTGCAAGGGGAAAAGGCAGCTGGAAAAGAGCTGTTTCACACAGCAAGCCTGTGGCGAAGCTGGGCAAAGAACCCAGGCATCCCGACTCCTAAGTGAAGCCCCACCTTCTTGATCATGCCACCTCCCAACAATTCGTTTGATTCATGATGATTCATTAATTCTTTGGTGGTGGCACCAACTCTATGGCAAATGCTTCTCTGATTAAAGTCTGTGCTCTGGGCAGCTCAGGAAAGGACTTTTCCAAACAGCTATGTGTTGCATGGAGCCTGAAGTGTGTATACTAGCTTGCATCCCTCCACTAACTCAGCTTTCAAGTAGTTTATGTGAAGCTGGTTTTGTTGTTAAACTGGAGGGGAAAAGGTATTTACACTGTAAATATTAATTGAATTTGGAACATCAGTTTGGAGCTGAACTCAATGTGTAAATTGTCGTAATACCATGACGTACTCATGCGAAGCTCAGCTTTCAGGCAGGCCCACAGATGTTGAGGTTGAAAGGAAATCAGTTTCTGATAGAGGCTACGTGTGCTCCTACAAATATGCGAGAATCAATCATTCGGGAACATGCACTCACACACCCAGACACTTGCATAAACATTTTCAGGCTAAGCAAAAACCAGTAACAGCAGCTGTTTCAGCAGAGGAAAGGAATCCAAATACATCTCAAGGGGTATCATTGAACCAAATGGAAGAGGTCTGTAGCAATAACAGGCACTTCTCTTTTAGAGAGCTTTTTTTTTCTTCCTGGTAAACAAATCTGAAGACTGGAACGATCAAACTCTTTGGATCATAAATATTGTGGATGCTGTTGCATGAGCCACTCTGGAAGGCCAGAAAGGTGTACACCTAGATAAACCAGTTCCCGATCCAGATGCTGAATGTTTAGCCTAGACGAGGACCTATAGGAAATGGAGGGGGTGGCTTCTGGGATGTCTCTGGGACGAGGCTCTAAGTTTCGGGAAAACAAAAACCAAACCAAACCACTATTTCCTTTCTGTTCCTCCAGACACGCATAGGAGAGAAATGAATGTTGATCAACAGGGTAGAATCAGAATCTGGCCATTGTGTGTATGGTAATGCCTAGCTGGCCATAATTGCTTTTGGCTAATCCCATAATTATAAACAATACGTAGTGAATCCAGCCACATGTTGTTAGAAGGTATAAAAATCACCATTTCAATGTAACGTCTGGTGTGAGCAGTGCTGACTTTTAAGTGCTATTTTTCCCAAATTGCTCTCAGCTTTCATAGTCCAAGCAACTGCAGTGAAGAATTTTTAAAGCTCTTTTGACATCTACACATTTTAAATTCAGCAGAGTAAATTTTAAAAAGGATGAGCCAGCAAGCCAATTAATACAGTCATTTATGTTATTCTTCTGGCATTTGAAAAATACATGGAAAATTCTCATCATGGCCAATAGGCGAGGGTGGACATAAGAAAATGCTATAGTACCTACGCAGGCTGAATTAAAAAAAACCCTAAACCAAATATTGGTCCAGACAAATGCTACTTTTGTACTGCACTTTCCTAGCCATCAAAACACAACCACTTCTATAAAGCAATGCAAAAAAAATATCTAATTTAACCACTGATTAGGTAATTTAAGAATAAAGGGAGAGATTCAATCAGTGACATCCTGAAGCTGAGAAAACTCAGTGACCAATGGGATCAAGAATAACATAGATAGAGGTGTGGTGGAGGAGCTGCCTTTTCAGCTGCACAAAGCAGCTAATATTTTCAAAGAAGCAATTCCGATTCATAAGAGCTGAGGATCTGCACCCCAGATTCCATCATAAAACCAATATAAGGGTGTGGAAGCCAAATCCTGCTTGCATCACTCCTCCAAGGAGCTTTACTCAAGGCTGGCAGAGAGGACTAGAGCTTGCATTTGTGTCCTGCCAGTGACTCCCCCTCTCCATGCTTGTTTCTTAGTTGCTTTCATCCTTTTTGTGTCTCTACATGAACCCTTTGCAAGAAGTAACACATAAGTGCTTTACTCAGATTCACCGGACTAGGAAGGACTGGTTACATAAGACATCCTTCCAGCAGAAGGGTACAGTCTTGACAAAGCCAACCAAATGCCCAGGTTCACTTCTCTTGCTATACCAAGAACCATTAAGCAGTTCAGATACTGGATCCTGACAATTTATGGACAGATTCCCCTAACTCAGCAGTTGCTTGTAGATGAAAGATGAGGACAAGGGATGGTATGTTCAGAGAGCTGAGCAATGTGTCATGGTCTCACTCTGAAAATCTTTAGTACCAACTGCAGTGCTGAGTTAATCGCATGAGCTACCCCACTGATTCATTACTAAGTGGATGGAAATAGGATTGGACACAGAGCCACTTCATACTGACAGGAATCCTGCAGCAGTGAGGGTGCAACAAGGAGGCTAGAAATGGACAAACAGGGATGACATGCTACTTTTAGCCTACTCACCATACAAGTATAGCCTTTATTCACTTGCCTAGTATTAGGAGGACCAATTCACAGCCTCTCAAAGTCAATGCAAGGCTTCCCGTTGCTGTCAGTGGGCTTTGGAGGATGCTAACGGACTTTGCTAGGTCCCTAAGCCAGTGTTATGTCATTGTGGCAATAAGTCACACACATAACACCAACAAAATCAGCTGAGAGAGTCACATCATTACATTTAGCTGCATAATTTGATGTTCTATTTTTTGTGCTCTTCCTCCCCCCTGCTCTCCCAGCCTCTGTTTATCATCTGTTTTTCTGCCTTATTAATACGCCCTTTTCCCCCCACTTACCCTTTTCTGTTATTTCCTTTTAATGTCTTTGTAAGCTCCCTGTGTCCCTCAAGCGTGTGTGTGCGTGTGCACGTGCACACATACGCACACACGCACTCTTCTGTGCCTGTTTTCCAGGCTCTGTGTGTTAAAGATATTGCAGATGCCTTTTCTGCAGCAAACTCTCGCCTTCACACACGAATCTGGTTGCAAAAGGAAACTGATTAGAATCACCTAATCCTAGTCAATTTCCCTTCATTGCAGGGCTGCATATGGCCTGTCCAGAGCTGGTGCAGGAGGAAACTAGCTAATCCTAATTTCCTTTTTCAAGCTATTGACACACACAGCCTTCTGTAAAGGGGAATTTATGTCCCCAACACCTCTCGAAACCTGGCTATAAGGCACTACGTAAGTGGAAAGTATTGTTATACTCTATATAACTATCTATTACCTAGAGAACTCCCCAGATCAGTTGTCTGCACGCAGCTATATTCACTTCCTTTACACGCTCTGAAAACTCTGTAGCCAACTTCACTTGTAAGAAAATGCAACAGTTTTCAGGAAGACTTTGAAATAGAAATATAAAAATAGCTGTTTCGGTTATTACAGATCAATAAAAATGCTGTTTACAGTTTGGGGCAGATGTACTTAAGTGAAGAATGGAATGTGGGAAATAAAAAATAAGCAAACCAAGAATATAAATAAAAAATGAAAAATAGTTTGCTTAGTGCATCTCACATCTGTGAAGGGCACTGATTTAAAGCCCTGGAAAGTAGAGCTATCTATTAATCAACAGAATGGAAATAGCCTGGACAAAGGCATTGAAAACTGCTGGCCTGCTATACCGTGCAAAGCCTGAGTATCCTATGTCAATGTGGTCACGATAAATGGCAGCAGAATTCTTGTGGTGTTGGAGCTGTAGGAACTGCAACAACAACCAGGATCAATTCCCACTTGTCTTATTTTCAGTAATTGTCCAAGTGACTTGAACAGTGATGATCTACGACAAAGGCAACGTACAGCTAAGTGTAAATGCTCCCGTTTACAAGCAACTCAAGCAAAGTCAAAAACAGTTATTCTTTCCTCTTAAGTTTCTCGATTTTCTTACCAATCAATGAGGGCAAAAGTCTTACTCCATACAACTGTTTAAAAGGGCTTGCTGCAATCCATTAAGACCATTTTCCTGCTCTAGGCAAGCTTCTGGATGTTCATGGCACTATTCAGCATCCATGGCAATTACTACATAGTATTTTGCTCTTTAGTCTGTTATTTTGACTGGAAGAAGGGTGGGTTTTGATATCCCTAGATGACCTCCTGAGGTCCCTTCCAACCCTATTTTTCTATGTTCCTATGAACTCTCTCACCTTCCAATAGGTACGTTTGTAATTTATCTCCTCATATAATACTTTGAGTTAAAGTCTTACAAATGTTTCCTATGTGTGAGTACATACACACACTAACTCTTTTAGTTTAAAAAACAGACACACTAAAATAGGTACAACTGCAGAGACGACTCCAGAGACTGTCTCTTTGTCCTTTTTCTATTCTTCCCCAAACTCAGATATAGCATGCATCAAAATAACATAACAGAAATGTCAGACGATGTAACTGTAACTTTCAGAGAACCATACAGAGAACTCATCAGGAGAAAAGAAGACTGGAAAATTGTTCCTATCAAGCATGTCTAGCTCTTGTTTCTTTGCTTTTCTTTCTGACTTTCCAATTTTTCTCTCCCTTTTCAATAAGCGACTTAGCGAGAAATAAATCCTAAAGAAAAACATTTTCCCATACATGACATTTTCCATCATTCCAAGCAACCTAAGTCATGAAACATGTCACGCCACCATGGTAGAACAAACCACTTTGTGAGTGGAGTCTTCACGATTTAAAAAAGGATAAGAGATTTCTTTTTTTTTTTTTCTGGATTGGTCTAAGTGATTGAAATGTTTGCTAGATGCCTAATGTTAGTAGGGTAATCTGCTGTGGTTGGCTGTAGGCCATTTTGTAATATAGCAATAGAGCAAATTTGCAAGTGACCTGAGCCAAAATGTAATAGACTGTTATTTGGGGAGGATAAACTTTGAAATCTAAATTAATGTAGTTTATGGTGATCTATTAATATTGCGTGAAAAATGATACTCATTAATTTGAATTGGAGACAGAGAGTCCCTTCTAAAGCAAAAGGATGATAACCATTTGCTGTCACGGAGCTACTCAAACTATGCTGGGCCAGTAACTAGACTAGCATCTTCTAATCTAACTCTACCAAGACCATTGATTCTGCACTCCTATAAAACTCAAGTCAATGCCTAGCTACACTGAAGACAGTGGAAAACTCCCATTGATTTCAGTGGGGTCTAGATGTCACCCTTTATAGGCAGAGTCAAACCCCACCACTTGGATCATATGGCCCTGCATGAAAACTTCCTCGTGGGTTTTCCGAAGACTGTGGCATGCATAAAAGCTTTCCCCTGCAAAACCACACAGTGGGGATGATTTTGGTCCCTAATTACCTAATGGTCACCAGGCAGCTTCACAATCACCTGTTTCCTTTCCCTCTGGATACTTTTCACATGGCATTAATAAAATTAGAGACGGAAAAGACCTATTAGATCATGCAGTCTCCATGTCTGCCAGGGCAGGAGTGTTCCCTACTGTACATTCTCCGGCACATTATCCAGAGTTTATGAGCACATTTCTGAAGTAATCCTGAAAGTTTATACAAACCATATGGTCTCTCAGAGTTGGGAACATATTAAAAATATTCAGAATTACAGTGACGTGATGTGAAGAAATTCTTTGGGAGACTAGGACATGGTGAGGTCTCCAGACAGTGCTAAAGATTGCCACGCTTTCTTTGATTCTCTCCACAGTAAGGGAGAGAAGAATGTATCTGAGGAAGAGGAGGAGGAGGGAAGGAGATAAAGCCTTGAATCAAAAAAGGATTGATAGGTCCTCTGCATGGTATTTACACAACATGTCAATACCTAAGGCCCTGATCCTAGGACAAACATGGGTTTATTGTGAGCAGTCCCACTCTTCAAATACCGACAGCGCTACTCATGTTAAGCACATTAAGAAGACTGGGCAGGATAGAAGCCTAAACGAGTGATTAAGAACTTTGAAAATCAAAAAAAAATCTTTTTAAGTACTAACTTCCTAAAGGGCCCAGATATCTGAATCTAGTATACCATGTACCTATATAGGTCACATCCAGACAAGCGCGGCTGTGCGTTATGTGCCACTGCAGACACATCTGTGGTGCCACACACCGCACATTCAGCTGTTCTCTGTGCTGCAAGGGAGCAGCATTGGGGGGGAGGGGAGGTTGACCCTTGGATATCTAGGGATCAAAAAAAAACCATACCAAAAAAAAAGTGGAGTGGCACACATGGGGGTACCATGTGCCCCTCAAAACCAGAGTCAGGCCGGCTGGAGCCATGCTCCGGCTGCTGGCCAGGCTATGAGAGGCAGGATCGCCACTGTAGCCAACAGGAGTCCAGTACTGGCCCCAGCCTCCCCTCCCCTACCCAAGGTAACTTGGTGTGCACCAGAGGGCATGTGGCACAGGCATTGCCCAGGGGCAACTAGTGGCAGTACAAGATGTCCCACTGCTAATTGTCCCTAGGGAATCAAATGTCCATGCTTGTGTGGATGCTTCCATATTGTCTATTTTGCTCTGTGATCTATAGCAAACCAAGCATTTTCTTTTGGCTAGAGTCACATGGAGGAGAAAAGGGACCAGACTGTGAAATTTTCCATCCCCTCTTTGCACAAACACTTCACTATTTTTGGACTCCAGGTGAATATTTATATAAATTAATTCCTTGGTTTCTAGGAGATGTTTCATAGAGACTTGCCTTTTCCTTCTGCATGACTGCATGACACTGATGTTTGGAGAGTCACCTTAGGCTCAGTGACTGGAAAGGTGGCATAAAGCCATCCCTCCTTCTCCACGAACTCCCACCCTGGGGTCTTATGCTGAGCACAGCTTGGCCAGGCCCCAGGACATAGCTTTAGACATGTATATTTAATATCGTACGTATATTAGCCTGCGGATGGTGAAGAGCATATGGTTCAATTTAACTTCAGTGATTTTGTAGATTACAGTTGAGCAGTTAATTTGGCAAGTCTGGTCATCGTCTCTGAGAGGCAGTGATTTAGTAACACGGACGTGGTCTACAGGATTTGTAAATGCTCCTTGATAAAGGGCCAGGAAGAGATGGAACATTGGATCCACCTCCTCATTGCTGCTCAAGACTGAATGTTGCAATATCTGTGAGGAAAGCTTAATGGAAAAATTATTTTCTGCGTGTTTAATGGGGAGGTATCTGCTCATCAGTAAATTACTTGCAGAGCTAATGAGTTCCATGGATGTAGGTATCCATAAAGTGTGGGGATGTTCATTTTGTTTAAGCATAAGGGAAGCCTACACGTATTTCCCTACCAGAGGGGCTGGTTAGGCAGGTAACAACTTCTCCACCTATAGGTATGCCGCTGGTTCTTCCTCCCCAGGTGCAAAACCTTGCACTTGTCCGTATTGAATCCCATCCTGTTCGCATCTGCCCACCCCTGTAACCTGTCCAGATCTAGTTGCAGTCTGTCCCTCTCCTCTAGCGTGCCCACTTCTCCCCACATCTTAGTGTCATCCGCGAATTTGAACAAGGTGCTTTTCACCCCCTCGTCCAAGTCGCTGATGAAGATGTTGAACAGTGCGGGCCTGAGGACTGAGCCCTAGGGGACCCCACTGCCCACATCCCTCCAGGTCGAATAAGACCCGTCCACTACCACTCTCTGGGTGTGGCCCTACAGCCAATTTGCGACCCATCTGACTTGTAGGCATCGACGCCACAGTCGACTAATTTTTTAATGAGAATCGGGTGAGAGACAGTGTCAAAGGCCTTCCTAAAGTTCAGAAAGGCTACGTCCACCACGACACCTGCATCCAAGGATTTTGTGACCTGGTTGTAGAAGACAACCAGGTTGGTCTGACAGGACCTGCCCCTAATGAACCCATGCCGCTTGCCCCTAAACATGATCTCCCCTGCTGGTCCCTCTCAGATGTGCTCCTGGATAATTTTCTCAAAGAGCTTTTCCAGGACCGAGGTAAGACTAATGGGCCTGTAGTTTCCTGGGTCCTCCTTCTTCCCTTTTTTGAAAATGGGGACTACATTGGCCCTTTTCCAGTCCTCTGGCACCTCGCCAGAGTACCACAAGTGCTCGTAAAGCCGTGCCAGGGGTCCTGCAATGACCTCTGCCAATTCCCTCAGCACTCTGGGGTGGAGATCGTCAGGACCTGCTGATTTGAACATGTCTAGTCCCACCAGAAGTACTCTGACTAGGTCCTCACTGACCATGGGCCTGGCTGAGACTCCCCTGGGTATGTCGGGGATGCCGGTGGCGGGGGATGCCTCGGTTTCTGCTCAAAAAAATGGAGGCAAAGAAATTGTTAAACAGATTAACTTTGTCATCTGGTGCGACCGCCAGATTTCCTAGTATGTCCTGCAGAGGCCCTACGTTACCCGGTGTTAGCCCTGCACAATAGCATCCTCATGCCCCAGCCAGCCCCTCCACAGCAGGTTGAGCCAGGGGGTTGCAGCTCCGGGCTGGCAGGCTGATCCCACCGGGCTCCCTGCCAGCCGGGGCTGTGCTGCCCTGGCTCAACATGCTGCGGTCCCATGCGCACATAGAACTGCTGCACCTAGAAGCAATAAACTCTGGCACAAACTGTGCTGGAGCTTATTGTGTTGCATTCATATCACATGTAGATGTGCCCACCTTGTGACATTTTCCCTGAAGATTGGAAGATATTTAGCATTACTTAGCATAGTCCTTTGAAAGAAAGGAAACATTGCCAAGGAAATATTAAGTGGCCCCTTCCTTGAAGGAATGCCAGTTGCCAGTCATCTGTTTCAGTGATATGATTCTGAAGGGTAGTAAAAGTGCTTCCAAGGGTGCTGGGCAACAGCCTGTTCACCAAACCATGTCTCTTCAGCAAAGCACTTACCTATATAAGGAAGGTTTAAAGGCTTTGCTGAATTGAGAACAAAGTTTCTGCCATGAACAGAAGGACAAGAGGCATCTTCAGTCCTGCTGGAATACCTCTCCTAGAAGATAACCGAGTCCTATACCAAGTCCTGGAACACCCAAAGTCACCTGACAATCAAGAAGCAGCAAACACTTCTACACAAGACCCTGCATAAGATAAAATGGGAATTTCTGAGCAAAACCCAGCTGCTCATCTTCAGGCAAAATGATCTTTTCAGCTTCAATTACACTACTTGCTTGAGTAAGGCAAGAAGCCCTTGATCCTCTGCAAATTTTAGCAGGTTTATATAGCTACATAGCTAGAGAAGCTGCTATATCTTTAAAGCAGTATGTCCAAACATCCAAAATTTGTTTAAAGCTCTTGGAAATTCAAAATGCCAATCAAAGAAAGTCTCAGGGAACTTTTTCAAACCCAGGACAAAGAATCATGGAATTCTAAATGTCGG
>NW_005841875.1:1307581-1323451 GCF_000455745.1 Alligator sinensis
AGGATTAGTTTTACCTTGCAGCACGATCAAGATGGAATAATTTTATGTTACTTTTTTTACTCTTTCACGTCTGCTTTTCACAATGGTTTGGCACTTTTGGCACTTACCACTGCCTGACTCGTCAGCTGGCAAGCAGAAGCATTTGCTTTCTTCATTTATGATACCTCAGGGATGTGCTAATTTATGCTAAGAAGCCAATGCATCTACTAAACTGCTACATATCCATAGGAAAAGTAACAGGGATATACTTCCCCCACTTGCAGCTGCCACGCAAAATGTTTTGTACAATAGGAGTAACAAATATTTAGCAAACAGACTTAAATCATATGGTTTTGTTCCCCATAGCAATAGGAAAAGAGTCTCCCAGGATGAAGTCATCCTTGGTTTTTAATCTTCAGCTGTGCTTTTTATAAAAGCAAAATCAGGTACAGTAGGAAGATGAGGTGATATACTGCTCCTCATTGTGTTCCCTGAGTGCAAAGTAGAACACAGTTATAAGTAGCTGGCACTGCCAACAGCACTGCACAATCAGAGAGGGTGCATGTAGGCAGGCTGGCACTGTGTGTGTACGTGTACATTCACATACTCACACGTGAGGGTATGCACACATATAGCCCCTGTCTACAAGAAGCAAGAGATTAGCAGTGGAGAAGCAAAACTGTTATCAGTCTCCAGGCCTATACAATAAAGCTGCTGGTCAATGGTGTAAAGCTTTGAGCCACTGGCCTGCAGATGATGACAGCAGTGGATGAAGGCTTTGGTTGGGAGAGGTCCTGCTGACCCCCAAAATTTAGAAGAAGGGTGAGTAAGGGAGGAATGGCTCCCCACTGAACAGAAGAAGGTATCAGTTGGTAAGTGACCCAGGAACAATTCTTTTTCAGCAAAAAGTGGCATTTCATCACAATGGAAATTTGCATGGAAAACATCCCGTTTATTAGAATTTTTTAGGATTTTGTCCAAAAAGAAAAAGATAAAAAAGGGGAGAGGGGAGAAAGAATTCTATTTATGAAAACCCAAAACATTAACCCCCCCCCCCCTTGAAAACTAGGTAGATAAAAACAGCTAAATCTTCCCCATTTTTTCCATCAAAATCATTCCCTGCCCTTGCACTTTTATGGGTGGTCAAGGTGATTTGGTTTGCCTGTAGCCCTTTGTGTGTATTTAAGCAATTGCATATTAACTCAATTATGCTTACTTTATCATATTAAACATCCATTTGTTTATGACCATTTTCTGGCATGATTTAGGTCTGATGATTGTCCTAAGACAGGATCCTACCCAAAGCATATTGAATGGAAGGTCACATACTACACAAATGGATGAAGAGCCTAGGAAAAAAGGGATGCCTACCTGTCAGCCTAACCCCAGGAGAACGCAACACCATGCAGTAAGCAAATGCTGGCCCAACAGCAGTGCTGTTCCCCTGTTTTACCAAACAACACTTGCAAGATATGACCCATGATGTGTGGGTCGTTTTACTCAAGGGCGCTTGTGTGAAATTTCCACGAACCACCATTTTAGCCCTATATTTCAAAGGTAAGCTACTTGTACCACATTTACCTATGTTCAACACAGGGTATTTTCAAATAAGAAACTATGTATATAACTCAGAATTCAATATCTGTAGAACATTTTTGTTCACTGAGAAGGTTTCTTGGATGCAGGACAAGAAGGAATTTCTTATCAAAATCAAAGACAGATCTCCAGAAGAGTCACTAGCCCAGTGTCCAAGGCTTTCACCAGGGAGGTAGAAATCCAGATTCAGCCCCTGTTCTTTCTTATTCTGAATACTGGAGTGTCTGTGACTGCATATTGGGGGGAAACTAAATGTCAAAGCCTTGAAACCCCTCATAAAATGGAACTGTTGCTTTCCAGCCAGGCCTTATTTTTTACAAGTATTTTGCAGCCACGTGTTGCAACCCACTGTGGTGTGTGTGTCAATGAGAAGGCTTCCTCCCACGTTTATGCCACGCTCTTTTTGACAAGTCACATAGCTGCTCAGAGCCAGCGTCAGTTTAGCAGGTACCCATCAGGAAAGAGCCAATGCGAGGCTTATACCACCACTGCAGATGCACCTTTTCCATCCAGATCCAAACCACCCCGAATCACAGGAGAAACTATTTGTAGCTGACCTGCATCTCTAGCCACAGTATCTGTGGGCTATATACTAGTACTCTCTGCTAATATCCAAATGCTACAAACTTATGCCACACCTAGGTCCCAGAAATGGTGGAGCAATGTTTTTCAGTCCCATCCTCCATAACCAGGAGAAAGGGATGAGAATAGGTGACTATGAGCCAACTACCACCCCGCCAATTTTCCATCTTTTCTACAGAAGCACAGGAAAGAGAGAGAGAGAGCAAGAGTGAAAACCTGGGCACAGCATTATGAATTTCATATCGAGTTTACTCTGGACACCATCAATAAATAGATGATACATCACATTCCACTACAGGGCGGTTTATTATCTGTTGCTGAGTACAATCCATAATTTTCAGTGTCTTCAGCGACAAATCTTTGGCCTTCAGTTGATGAATCCAAGAGTAAAAACTATTAGCACAGTTACAAGAACCAGACCTTAATGACTTCTTTCTGCGAAACCATTTCCAGATGTCTGGAGCAGCAAACGTGTCACACGTTGACAAGGCCAAACGACAAGTTGCTCCACGTCTGTTAATGAAGGCTACCTTTTCCTGGCAGAGCAGGTCTTTTGTTGTTTTCAATAAAGCTGCTAAAGTAGTTTTGCAGAGATCATTTCTTCCATGTTCCTTATCAGTCAGCTCCCACAAAAATGGCTGAAGCATCATGTCGCAGCAAGTGGAAAATACAAGATTTACCAGGAAGATTACTGAGGATTTCAGCTGTCGAGAGTGATAATCCAAAAAGGCCTGAATGTTCTAGAGGATGTCAGTATTTGAGAATAAATGAATCCGTTTGGAAACAGCTGACATTTTACAAACGGTTGTCCCTGTTCGCAGCCACACCCATTAACAAATTATAGTGTATTTAGTTTGTATTAGCCAAATAGTACATTCCTTGCCCAGGTGTGGTTGTCATAGTTTAGGCATTTTGTCTGAATGAAGATATCAGATGTTTCTTCCTCAAACTATTCCCCATAGGTGTTTGCAGCTTCAACAGATCTCGGGTGGATCTGTACTCACTCACTCAAGGTAGAGTTATGGCCATTGGCATGGACCAAGAGATGCGGCTGGGATCGGGGGGCAGCAACATTTAATAGCATTAGACAATCTTGGGGAATTAGCACTTAGGGCAAAACTGCCTTGCTCTTGGGAAAACCTGGATTCAAATTTGATGATAGGTCACAAGTGCAAGAGTATGATGGGAATTAGAACAAATCTGAATCAATATATAGGTGATAGTGCTTATGTGAACCATGTCTCTTAGGGTTCATTCAACTTCTCTGTTTAATTAGACCTGATGCACCATTTATTTCATATGAGTAATGAGATCATTTCCAAATAATGAACTACATGAGTAAGTGATCAATCTCCTTATATGTGCCAAGCCGGTTGGGAACTTTTCATTGAAAGATTTCTCAGGTCAAGACCAGAAAAACATCTATAATAACAAGTAGCCCAATGATCAGGGTACTCACCATGGAAATGGGAAACTCGCTTGTCTGAACTGTGATAAACATGAACTGTGAAAGGACAGAAAGGAAGAGTAGAGTGAATTATTCATGATGAGCAAGATTAGTGATGAAATTCCCCCCTTTCTCTGCTTATGGAATATCTGTAAACACATCGTGATTTTTCCCTTCAAATTCTTGGACACCTTTTTAGTGCATTTTGGTCAGCCTATCATTGCTATTCAAATCCAGAATCTGCTTACCTACAACTGGTTACCATTCAAGATATGAATTCACCACCCAACCCTTGTCATGAAAGAGAAGTGCAGAGACATTTTTTAGCACTTCAGGATAAAAATAATCTAGGGCTAGTAATGGCACCCAATAGGAAAATGCATTACATTTGGGGGGGGGGGGGGGTTCAGGTATAATTAAGAAATGTTGGACTTTTGCAAAAGGATAAAAAATTTCTTCCACAGAGGGTTTCAATAGTGTGTCTTGGATTGGCAAGAAGAAGGACTGATGCAACTCTGCCTGGCCTGTGCCCCAACCACTGCCACCACATTACATGACAGAACGATATTCAACAGCTCACCCTAACTTTGGCCCAGAACTTGGTCTGAAATGCCAAGCCAAGGCCTATGCTAAACTTTTAGAAAAAACTCCCTTTCCATGTAGCCGCTTATTAACAGGAAGCTAGCGCTTTGCCGAGAGGACTTTCCCTTTGAATTATGAAACCATTTCAAATTATGTTCTTGGCAAAATACCGGCATTGTGTCAATGTTACAGAAGCTGAAAACAGTGATGGATTTCTTGCCATATACTTTTACTAAAAAAAGACCTTCAGATTCTGTCACTGAGATTTATGAATGTAAAATCTGCTTTTTGGACATGCTCTTCTTGATTTATTCTTGTGGTCTCTACTCTTGCGGTCTCTACTCTTCCATTAGCATTAATGGAAGTCATCTGTGCAAATCCCTTCTGAGCTGATGGCACAATAAGCTGTTTTATTTCTGGGATGGCTATATGCTTATATTGGGACACACCCTTAGCTTGGTTAGAGTCCCATTGATCTGAAGTCAATGGTTGCTGCGAGTGCTCAGCTGTCAGGCACTATGCAGCTAAGGTAGGTAATGGTATGAATGCAAGCGTGTTCATACAGCACAGACAAGCCGCTTCACCCAACCACATTAGTATAGGCAAGTAATGCCTCCATTTTTCCTACAGTCTCCAGGGACAGCCAAGCTGACCACCTTTTCAACCACAGACTTACGGTAATTTAAGCTTACCTCCCTCCAGATGCTCCTCTCAGAGGTCCATACAAGATAGAGCTTATTAGTATGAATGCAAGCACCACCAGAGCCCTCGGAGTAAGACAGTTCATGCCGTCCCTGCCCACCCAAAAGCCATTCAAGTATGAATGCACCAAACCTGCTCTTTTTGGTGCTTCCTTTTTCAGGACCCCGTTCTCCAGGACATTCAGCGGGGAGCAAACAATCCTTTTTCAATCCCTACACTTGCATTCTCCAACTCTTTTCCCTCTACCCTCACCTCACAGGGTCTGCAAGATGGCACTCTGCCCTGTAGTAAGTCCTCCACCTGTTGGCTTTTTCATGGGACCTTTACTCCAGAATCAAGTTCTCATTCTTTGGTTCAACCTGCTCAACCTCAGGCAGTTCTTCTCTTTTATTCATTCCCTGTATGACTTCTACTCAGTAGGGTTCCCTATCTCTGTCAGCTAGCTGCAATCCTCATTCCACAAGATTCTTCCACATTTTCCCTTCAGTTCATTTACTACACCAACTCCCTCTCCCACCAGCTCTGTCAAGTCTCACACAACTCTCCCCAAGCAACATCCATCCTTTGGCCCCTTCTTGCTCACCCCTGCAGCCCAGGTCTTTATAGCAGCCAGGTACCTTTATTGGAAGGAAGCTAACTATTAGTCATACCTGAACTGGACCTATTCCCTTTTAAAGGAATCAGTCACCCTGTGACTAGGAGTTATGAGCAATTCAGATCTGCTGAACTTGATGGGACAAAGTAGTATTTAGAGAAAAAAACAAACAAAAAATCAGAATAAAACTCCTGGAAATGATTGAGAGAAAATAGCCCAGTTCTGTATGGGGATGCAGAGAGCAAGATCTCACCCATCCTTCCTGATGCTGCTGGAACTGCTATGTAAAGACATCATTCTTCCCCTTCCAGAGAGCTGACTTACTTGCAAGACTTCATTTCACTCTAAAACCCCAGTGCAAGAAAACCCAAGGCCTCATTTACTCTAACATGGGTATAAACTCCATTTCTAGGAGCAAATTTGGATGAAAAACATAGTCTGACAGAAGTGACTGCTTGATGGACTAAGTCATGGAGCAGAGTTCAGCTAGATCTGGGTGAACTTTTGGCCCCAAGTGTATTTACAACCTCTGATATTCACTTCCCATGAACTTTATGTTGTTGTTAGACAAAATGGCCAGAGAAAGAGATAGTATTACATATACTCGGGAATTTGCATGAATATTCATGTAGAAGTGTGTGTACAGCCATCTACATAGCAATTTTGGGTTTGGGAGTCATCCAGGAAGCAGAAACAATGCTATGTGACACCAGGCACAAAGAGCAAATGCTCTCATCTGGAACAACCTAAGCCAATGGGTCGTTCATTTGAAACTAAGGAGACTACATGCAACAAGAGCAAGGAAAGTCTTCTGGTTAAGGCACTGGGTGTGCGGGGTATTTGGGGTAATTTTTGGCCCTGCCACAGGGTTTTAAGCAAGTAACTGAATTTTTCTGTGCCCTGGGTCTCTATCTATAAGACGAGAACTCCAGCACTTGTTTTTCCCCCAGGTTCTCCTGTCTTATTAATTCAGACCATGAACTATTCAGGGAAGGGACTTCCTGTGATCAGTACATACAGCACCTGGACAATGGTGCCCTGCTCTTGCTTGTGGCACGTAGATGCTTATTGTAAAACAAGTACCTAACAATCACTCAAAAGCAGCTGGTCTTGCTCCAGCAGTCTCCTAGCCATATTTTTGGTCCAAATACTTGCACAAGATTTGTATCAGCTCTGAGCAGTTGCCAGGATATTAACTCTGAAAAGGCGCTGATAACTGTTCCAAGCAAATATTTCCGATCCCTTGATCTTAGCGGGCAAATGCACAACGTGCCTAAGAATAATGATTAAAGGATTACTTCAGAATCCAATTACATAATTGCCAATTACAGCTGAATTTTTTTTTTTTTTAAAGAAAAGTTCAATAAATGCCAGAACATTTTCACAATAGAAGCCCCTGAGCAGGTTAAGGGAAGAGAACAAAACAGAAGAAGAAAAGATATTGCGCAAAATTGATCCTACCAGCAAACAATGGTGAAGATACTGAATTTTAAAAGATTTCCTTAGTCAACATAGAGATCCTGTCCTCTTATTCCAGTTTTTCTAGCCCTCCCCTCCCTTCAATTTTCTTGCCTTTCAGTATAATGCACACTGCACTATTGTCTAATAAAGGCCTTCCTTAAGAAAATGAGAAACATATTGTGGAGCATATCATAATTGCAGGCCATGATTCAAATCCATTTGAGCACCTACAGTAGACTCCTTGCTGTGATTGAAGTTCACTTGGCAGGGCCTGCTTTTAATTTTCATCCCAAAGTGCAGTCATTTAGACGGGAACGCGAGACGGAGATACAAGCTCCCATTGTGCTGCTTTGGGTATTATGTTTAAGGGAATGATATCATAGCAGGGAAAGAATAGTTTAGCATTAATGGTCTGGAAAGCTGAAAGAATAGAAAGCAGGAGAAAAATTGCACCGTGGCTTAGTCTCTTAATAAAACTTAATCTTTATAAAATTGTATAAAAACTTAAATGTATACAGCACCCCCAATTCCAGGATCCCCGAAGGCCCCACAAGCATTAAGGAGTGACGTTACAGTATCTCCTTTAGGTAGGTATTATCCCAACTTAAATGACTCAGCTGTAGGCACATGGAAAGTCTGTGGTGGAACCTGAAATATAAATTAGGGATGAAATCCTGGCCTCACGGAAGTCTTTGGCAAAACTCCCAGTGACTTCAGTGGGGCCAGAATTTCAACCTAAACCTCCTGAGATCCAACCCTTTTAACCTTTATTCCTATGAATGCTTCTATTCATGGTGCCCTGGACACCATGGGGACAGCTCACTAACATGTAACCTGTGTGCTGAAACCCACCCCTGAACCAAGACACAACCTCAGGCCACCTCTGAAATGGCTTCTGTTTGGTGCCATGCCTTTTTGCTCAAACTCTATTGAATTTCATAGACTAGAAACAAAATAACCTTACAAATTTCACTGTCCTAAGAGCGGACTGGATCAGGCCTTTCCTGCTCTCAGTTGAAAAGGAATCTGGCCACCAAACGGATTATGGGTCTCCCCAGACATGATGGACCAGACTTTATGACATCGTATTAGAGCCTCTGTAGGAGAGTCTGCATCAGTATATTATACCAAATTGGTACATACAGGCCAGTCTGGAATCACCATCTCTACCGTTTGTCGAGGCCTAGTCTGGAACCACCATTTGTATACAGTGTAGCATAATGGTATCATAAAGAACTGGTAACCTCATAATAAAATTGTACCAGCATTATCAACAAGTCTGAAGTGATATAAAATAGCTCAATCCCCCAGGGATAATGGATCTGTGTTCATCTACACCAGCTAACCATCTGGTCCATGCTCTGTCTTCATTCCTCTGTACGTTTTACCTTTCAAATGTTGGAAAAGTGGCCTGGTTATTCAAAAGAGAGTTTCCTTCACTCTGCTTTGCCCTCAAATTAAGGGAATTCTGGTCTTGTCCAGCACTGAACTCTACCCCTAAGGCTACTAAGTTCACATTCAACTGAGGAGAGAGACTAAAAAAGCCTCTGAGAGTAAGTAAGTAAGGGAACCAATTAAATGAATGAAAAAAAGAAGAAAGGGAGCGAGAAAAAAGATTTTATTGAAAACTTAAATCCAATCTGTAGTGTTCCTCTTGCAGAAGTTTATTCCCCACCCTCACATACAGCTCTGGCTTCACTTTAGCCTACACATATCTTAAAAAATGGATTTGACCTTGAAAGGATAGAGGGAAGAGAGAGGGTGCTGAATTGGAACTGGTGTTGTGAACCTTGCAATCCCACAAATCATTTGAAAAATAAACTAAGACAGAAAACTTAATCTCCTTTGAAGTTCAGATGCCGATACGTTTCTGCACGCAAACTGCAAAATTCAAATCAGTGGGAGTACTCTGGGGTCAAATATTATTCTACGTGTGTATGGGCCCCCATCTAAAAAATATCAGATACGGAGGTTTGTGGGAGATTTTTTATTTTCTTTTTTTATTATGTTGTACATGCCAGGCATGGAGGTAGGTCATAAATACAGATGTTAAAGTGTACCTAAAAATCTTAATTGCATTAACTATAGACAGAATTATTTTTTCCCCTTTTTTAACCACTGATGGAGTCATATATATTTCACCTCTATATACGACTGTAGCACATGCACGCGCACACACACAGAGCTAGCAACACATTAACATAAATCATGAGAAAATGTAGAACAGACATTATATAGTAGCTGGGATTATCATGCCTTGGTGGTGCTTTCATGGAAAAATGACCCACAGCAGGCTTAGAAGAGCATGCTTTATGGATATAGTAATGTGGCTACTTAAAATGAATATTTATGCGTTGGACTGGCTTCATTCTTTAATATGAGAGGTGACTTGTCTTATTAGTCTGCTTTTAGATGAGTCAGACTCCATATACAGACAGTTTGGTTGGGAGAAATATTTTCCAGTGACTGATCATTTGTAATTGTCTGCATCACCAGGATCTTAAGCTTTCTCAGCCATTTTGTGGTTCGCAGAAGACTTTCCCAGCCAGTTGATGTATAATTATTGCACTCCTTCGGTAGATCTCACTGGAAGCTCCCCTTAATAGCAATGTGGTAAATCACAACTAAATTTAGACTCTCCAACAATTTCCAGCAATACATTTTGCAACACATACTGCAGACTTGAATTCTCTCTCCTTTTCAGAGGCTTGTCCACTAAATACCTCACTTTGGAGGACCACCATACACAGTTCACCCTTTGGTGGCAACATATGAGAGGCTTGCAGGATCAGACCGCAGGTTTTAGTAAAGTGAGTGGAACAACAACAGACTTAAAATCGGAATTGGAATTATACTCTACAGGCACATAAATTAAGCAGCATTGTAACGCACTAAAATCCCCACATAAAACTAGGAAACACATTTCTCCCCAAACAACCACAAAAAAGAATCTTACTGCAAAGTATGGAAATTTCAGGAACGGGGCCATTCATCTAATGAGCCCTGCATTTCTTAGATGGTTTATTTAGAGAGCTGGTTTGACATTTGAACAGACGCGTGCTTGCACATGGTCAGAATCTCTGATGAAAGGGGCTCAACAGCTCAATTTAGGATGCAGACAGAGAAAGAAACAGGATTCAAATATAAAACTAGGGGCAAAAATCTAAGATGCCTATACACATGCACCTAAAGGGCTGGGGGTGTAAAGAGGGCGATGGTGGCCGCTTAGCTGAGCGTGGACGTATTAGCCTTCTGTGGGATTCCTAGCAGCTCCAGTGTGCTGACTTGTTACAACCATGGAAAATGCTCTGATGCCACCTCCAGTCCGCTGGTCCACTTCACGCAAAGGGAAGGCCAGAAGTTAAAGAAGAGAACCAGCTACACCTGAGCATTTCTCCACATCAGGGGAATGCCGTGGCCCCCCTCACCCTCAGCTACCCGTTTAGGGTAGATTTAAGGCCTCTTCTGGCACTGGGGAAAAGGGCCTTAATATGAACCAGAACAGGGGAGCATATCTGATTTTCTTTTGCCTGATTTTTTTTTTTTTAAACACAGAGGATAATAAATTTACTGCAGCGCTTAATGAATTGGGAAGGAAGTTGGAAAGTGTAACTTGAAGCTGATGGTATTAATCCCAGAGGCACAAATGGGCTGCCTAAGAACTGAACCCCTCTGTCCTGGAATGCAGCAATTGTACCTGTCCATCCACACCGTCCTCTCCCGCACCTCATTTTGCACATTCATCAGTACCAGGAGGATCAGAGGCTCAAAGCCAGGAGTGCATCCCACCTTCTACCACCTCAAGCTGTTATAAGGTGGGCACACAGACAGGTCTAGCCTTGGGGTGGCAAGTAGACAAATCCTGAAGCCCTCATGCAGATAAAACAAGATACAATAATAAGGGGCTGGTTACAAGTTATCCTCATTCCCATTATTCCTAGTTCCACATAATCTCCATGACTGGCGCAAACAATTGAGGGGATGAACGTCGGTCTGCCTAGCAATCCTTGCAGGCACCCCTGGGTAAATCACCTAAGCTGCCTCAGGAAAGTTTCAGCCCTGGCTGTTCAAGTCCACTGGTGTCCTTGGATGCCACTCAGATAGCTGACATCCATAATGCCACTTCTTCACTGTGTCGCTACCCAAGCTAGCTGAATAGGATGTAGACTGGGCCTACATGCCCATACTGCCTGCAGTGAAGACACCCTCCAGAGGCCTCCACAATCCACAAGTGAGGCACTGTGGGAAGAAACCCATTACCAATAAGCATTCTTCATCTCTCTTCATTAGCACTGGGCCTAAATCACAGCATTCACTTCTCACCTCTGCGGCAAAAGAGTGGATCAGAGATTGCCATCCTGGACTTGCCTATATTGTCTCCATGCAAAGGCTGGGCTCTACGGGGAAGCAGGCGCTGCTCACCAGGTCCGCTTGTTATGCACCAAAACCCCAATGTGGGGCAGCGCGTCACCTTAGAGCAGCCATGAGTGCTCACCCCAGTGCCGCTCTACCACGGTGGTGGCTTCTTGGTGCTTCTTGGCATATGCATCAAGGCAGCAACACTGCTTCTTTCCCAGGATGTGGCCTGCTCTGAGAGAGCAAGAGCTTCTCAGGGACTATCTGAGGTGCCATGTGGAAGTTATTTGCAATTTGGATAGGAAGTCATCCATTTAAAACTATTACTTGGGGTGCACGACACTGCGGACAGAGAGATGCCAGAGCCAGTTTTGGGGCCTACTTAAAGCACACCAGGACAATTAACTGCCCCAATGTGCCTCTGTGCTGCCATAACAGTCTTCATCCAGTACCCCACTAGCTCATTGTAAGCTGGGTCTCTCTCCTCTGCCCTGTAGCCTGCCCTACATACAAGAAATGCATTGCGGATGATTCCATAATACAAGATTAAGCTATCGCACAGCTATGAAGCCTTTGCTGGTAGTGGAGTGAAATGCCAGTGGGACCTTAGCTGGGGAAGGGAGCAAGTCTGGCAATAAATGAAGAGAAAGCTGCTGAGGTCCTGCCTTCAGTGCATGGACAGAATTATTTTGCTGGCATGTCAGCGGCAGTTATATTGCTAGGCAGGGAGGGGGCTTGAATTTCTCTGGGCCAGCGCAGGATATCAGATACCACTCTCGAAAATAAACATCAACCTGCATAGCTTGTTCTGCAGGAGGGGAAATGGTCTCAGCAAAGCTGTAAGTAGGACATGAAGGAAAGATGTTGGAGACATGGCAACAGCCCTTCAAATATTTTCCACATTTCAGAAAAGATACTCGGTGCCGGATGAAAAATTAGCAATATACATACAGAGATTTTTTTTTTGAAACACCAAGTTTCCAAGTGAAACCTGCCAAGTGGAAGCTCTAATTCATGTCTTTGGCCTTCAAATTAGAATTTTCCTTTATACAATTTGCTAAACAGCATACTTACCATGGTAACAGATCCACTGCATTGCCACTTCCCTCTCACATACTGTACATTTTTTGTTTTGAGGACACAAAACACAGGCAACATACTGATAGCATTAATATCAGTCTTCAGAGCACTTCTTTTATGGCTATTGGGCCAAATTCATCCCTTGTGACACCACTAAGCTTGGGATAGCAACACTAGGAATGTTTCTGGACCCTGACAAGCAGTGTGAACAAGGAAGAATGAATGAATACAAAGGAAGGACAAGAGGAAAGAAAACAATGAGCAGAGGAAATGGAGAGAGAGGAAAATATGGAGGAAGAGAGGGACACAAAATGGAACAAGGAAAAAAAATGAAACGATATAAAATGGGGAAAGAGGTATTGAAAGGAACGAGGAAAGGGGGAAAGCAAAATACGATATGAGAGGAAAACGAAGCCCTGGTAGCATTCAAGGCAAAGCAATGGACATAAGGAAAGGATTTTCATGTTGCAACAAAATGATGTCATGGGAACCTGGCCTCCAGCATAAACGGGCCTAGTTCTCATCAAAGCCAACTGCCCAACCTGTTCTAAAACCTCTGGACACTCCCAATAAATTGATGACTACAGAATGTATGTTGGTGAGCAGCTGCTGATATGCCAATTTATTTCTCAGAGGTCTGCAGCATTATCAGCTAGACGCCAAAGTCAGGGTCACGGAGAACGAGAAGCGTTAAATGGAAGCGTCCGCAGCAGTACCTCTTTCAGTCCTGCTTTCCATTATATGCATACTGAAGCTGTCAGGAAGGAGACTGTTTGCAGTATTCAAATGGATGGACGTGGTGAAACAGGAAAAGATACAGACAATATACACACATGCACGCACAGTCTCCTTACGGTAGGGCTATTTTTAGTAGCTTTTGGAGGAAAACCCTGTGTGATCCCCATTTTTTTCCTATTCCCATAGCCTCAAAGTCCCACATCACAGAGCCCTCTTTTCTATGGAGATGACTCACTCCCTCTACGTCTTTTGCCTGTATCTTCAGTCAGCCACAGAGGGTTGCTCCAGAGCAAACCAAAACATTCCCTCCCGTGCCAGGGATAGCAGATCTACTGCACCATGATGAAAGGAGCATTGTGGTAGAAATGTTTCTACCCAGTTTCAGCAGTCACTGTTGCTACTGTTAAGTATCAACCTTCTAGACCAACCTATTGGCCAACTCCAAGAAGAAACCCCCGAAATATAGATATGGATTTTTTAAACTTGGGAAACAGACAACAGGGAAGCACATTGGAGCTCCCCATGCCAGTGCCCCTACAGAGCTGTTCAATGAAAACAAATGCAAAGTGGCCCCATGACAGCCAGCCTAATGTCTGCAGAAATATGTCGCTCCCTTGTGTATCACCACCTGCAGAAACCAATCATGCAACCCTGGTTGGGCATGGCACTTGGAATGGACTCATAACCCTGAATGAGGGTGGCTGTGATGGGCTGATCATTAGGACTGCAGAGAAGATGGTGCAGTGGGGGCTCCCTTCTCTTAGTAAAGATGGCAGCCAAGTTAAGAGCTGAGGGGACCCACAGGAGAAGGTCCCTCAAGGAGCAAGGTGCTCCTGCTCACCTGGAGTTTTACTTGAAAAGCTCGTTAAGGCCTCAGGCATTCCAAGAATTCAGGCGAGATCCTGCTAGTCCCGGCTGGCTTGCTGCAGAAGTGGGGATTTTACTGGAATGGTTTTCCCTGCTCACCACTTTTCTAGCCACTGCTCTTTGCTGGCCAATCCACGTTCCCACCATTCACACAGAGAGGAGAGAGCAGAGCAGCTCTTCCACAGCCCCAAAGACCTCTTAAACCCAATCCAGACCCTCTCTTTCACCTGGAAGAGATGAGGATTTGGGAGTGGCAGGAGTTTTGCTTTGGTTTTGGCTGGGGGAAACACTCTTTTTTGCTGTTGAATAATTTCTATGCAGGGTTTTAAAAATGTTTTTATATAGGCCTGTAACTCAAGTAATGGGAGCCTTTTACAGACAGAGAATAATTGCAATTAGAGTGTGCTGCTCTGGTAATAGACACCAGATTTCTCAATTTAGGTCTCCTGCTGTGCATCCATGCACATGCCAGGGTTTCTATCAATCCAGGACCAGTTTCCATAATGCATGTAAAGCTGCGGTGAATTTAAGCTGATTCCAAGGCATTCTAAAGAATAAATACTGTCAGCTTGGGAATTTTCCCTGTGCTACTTGAACTGCTTCCCTTTGAGCATTAGAGGCCACTGTGTCACAGTGGTAGGCTGCCACTGTTCCTCAGTGCAGGGATCCTTAGTAGGTTCCAAGAGATCTACTGGGTGGGAGAAGCAGAAAGTCCCTCTTCCTCCATAGGGCATGCAAAGGCAGAGAGTTTCAGGAAGAAGCTGAGCAGGAATCTCATGGTGTGTGCAAACGGCCATGGTGATTTACTTGTTCCCCACATAGTCCTTAGGAGAGAAAGGGCAGACCTCACACATTATATCTCTGGAAGAGATGCTGCTCTAGATGCCCTTGCCATGCTACACTATAATTCCTTTCCCACACAATTACTAGGCTGTAGGGAACTGCTTTTCTTGGTTTTCCAGTTATTTGCCATAGATTTCCATCCAGGTATTTGTCCTAACTTGAAATTCTCAGGCATCTGAAATGTTCCATGCAAAAAAAGGACATTTGCTATCAAGAGAGACTGAATATGTTGCATACTTGACCTACATCAATTTATTGCCGTCAGAGTTGAACAAGATCATAATTTTGACAGCCTCAGCCTTGGGAAGCATCTGCCCATGCCATCACTTCATGCTTCTGAAGCTTGTAATGGAATCCTGTATTAATTTAGTAGGCATCAGCTCCATTGAGCTTTCACTGCCTAACTAGACTTCCTTTCAGTAACCAGAGTTTCCACCTGATTCAAGCTGTGATATGCAATGACATAAGCTTGTTTCCAAGGTTCAGAGAAGTCATTTGGAAAGCCAGAGGCACCACAAATGCTCTGTCTAGTCCTGGGAGGAGCTCATATATAACAGGTTTATTTGAGTTCTGAATTCAAGGTTTCCCTTCCGTAAGCAGACCTACAAGGCTTATTACTACAGAGAGGAAGGGAAGAGGAACTACTGGTGGACTGATTCACTCATTTCCTCCTTCTAGGGAGAACTAACAATACCTTCCCAAGGAGGAACATCTTTTGACAGGAGGGAGCGGGAGGCACCAATATCTGTTTCTTCACTCCACTCCTCAGGGAGAGCTAGTCCAGTGTTGAGTGCTCTCTGCAAATGCTAACCTGGGCAATACTTTTCCAAATAACTTTTTTCAAGTAGTAATATTGAGGATGTTTTTACCCTCCAGATGGGAAGCTTACCTGCCTGGTATTCACCAGAAATATTGAATTGGTTCCCATCTCCTCTGCAAACAGGGAGAAGACAACTGAACTCAAGGCTCATGCCAGGGATGAAGGTTACTGTATATTTAAGTTTTCTCTCACAATTAAAGGTGACCTGATTTCTTTCAGCAG
>NW_005841875.1:1323482-1324212 GCF_000455745.1 Alligator sinensis
TCCTTTACTGGTATTTTTTGATGTAGGTGTTTATAATGGCTTGAGCAGTAGATGTGCAGGTAGAGGAAAGAAGTGGTTAAATTACATAGTTTCATCTGAATATCAGTTTATTTCAACCAAGAGGTCATCTAAGTTCCTGGTTTTGTTGTCTAAAAATTTCCACAAAACACACAAGATTAATTAATAAACATAGAGACCCTTTGCCCGAGACTTCCAAGTTTAAATCAAATGCACAACAAGCAGATGGTTTTCACATTACTGTATTTCAGGATTTTACTGGAAGTGATCTCATCATACATGGTTAACGTAGGTGTCCAATGGTGCATGTTATTCATATCACAAATCAGACCTTTCAGCTTCAGGACATGGAGAGGCAAATATTAACAACGGTTTAAAGTGGATAGAATTTGAATTAAGGCTGCCACAGGGATATGAAGGAGGCCCAATTGGATGTAATGTGCTGATTCTGATGAGTGTCGAAAGTGAGGAAATTATATCATTCATAAACATTTGAACGTATTGGTAGGAAAGACTGAGACTGTTTCTGGGAAAGATATTGAATCTTAGCTGTGCTAGTAAATCAAATGTTCTCGTCTTATGAACTAAGCACTTAACTACCACAGCAATGAATAATCTGTTGCAAGACACACACAGTAACTGAAACTTAAAGCTGCAGGTTTTTCAAGGGAATTAAAATTAAGACCACTTTGGGAGAAATTGGCATTTCAGC
>NW_005841875.1:1324243-1359018 GCF_000455745.1 Alligator sinensis
CTAGATTTGCCATTTTTTAAATACAATATTTGCAGTCGAGTTAGGATTTGGATTTTCTACTAAGCAACATAATGGGATTGCAGAGCTTTCCAGCGAGAGGTGGACATGCTCAGTGACAGTTTAATTAACGTTGTCACACTGTACAGCTTCTACTTTCTGTGAACAAGCAAGGGGGAGGGATCTGAGGTGCAGCTGGTAGGGAGTCACCTAGTATAAACTAACCAGTGAGTAGAACTAAATCATTCACTAACTACCAGCAAGTTTAATGAGGTTATTCAGGAGCATTTGTCATTCAGAGACTGTATCTTGCAGCAGGTAATTAATGGTGATATGGCTGAACCTTAAGGCTAGGGACAGACATTACACATAAATTGGTTTAAGTGATCAGAAGCTGGTTTAAGCCTGTAACAGAACAGATGGTCAGTGCACATAAACCAGTTTGAAAATGGCTGCAACTGGTGTGAGATAAATGTGGTTGAATGTAGTATCAGACTTAACTGATTTGGGTCAAACTGGTTTATGCAATGTCTGTCCCAATCCCCTTCCTGGTTTAAGTTAAATCACAGCCCCCCAGCATCCCAGCATGCTCTCTGGCTGGGCTGGGCTGGGCTCTCTGCTCCAGAGAGCTGGGCTGGCCCCTCCCCTTTGCTCCTTCACTGGAGCTCAGCAGAGACTTGCAGGCACAGCAGCATCTGCCTGGCTTCCCCTGCCCTGCTTCCCCTTTCAACCTCGCTGCTCGCTGCTCAAGCCCCTCTCTCCCACAGCACGGACTATAGCCAGCATGTGGTATGCTAGCTAATGCTGAGAGGTGTCTGTATAAGGCAGGTAGGACAAAGGCAGACAAGATAGTATCGGCTTAGAGCTTTTTGGAGCTAATCAACAGGTAGCTGGTAATGTCCCTCCATTCCTTCCTTGGAAAAAGCTGTGTAAGAAGAGCTTGAACTAATGAGAAAGACTTTGTTTTCTGATGGGGTGCTGAATGTGATAACAGAACTGATAAATGCTCTGTTAGCCAGGGGTGTGGGGGAACCCCTCTCTAATCAGAGTGTCCTGCCGCAGCTTGGCAACACCTCCTCTCGGCTCAGCACTGTGGATGGGACGGGAAGGTTGCTCTAGCACCCCCTGGCTTCTATCCTGAGCCACTGCAGGCATGTGCCTGAATTGCCTCAGTCCAGAGGGGATGTCTGTACAGTTACAAACCAGTTCAGCCTAGCTAGGTTAGACTAACCTGCAAAGATTGAATCAACTCAGAGTCAGGTTTTTTGAATGTCTGTCCCTAGCTTTTAAGTCCTTGTTCATTATGTAGCATGGCAGCATCCAAGACAGAGCCTAAACAAAGCTTTCAAGTCCACAAATCTGAGTTTAAAAAAAAATCTCTCAAGAAGACTTTCTCATGAGTGTTTGCACCCTCCTGGTTTCTGCTCAGAAGGGAAATAGTTCTGCAGTAGCTTGCCGGCTTTCACAAAGTTCAGAGTTTGCATAATCTCTGGGTGGCATCTCATTTGGGGGCAACAAGTGTGTGAAACACAGTAAATAGACAGAGCTAGGGAGACCAATCCTGCTTTCATTTCCCCATTTCAATCCCAGGCCAGAACTAAGACAATGCAATGAGTCAATAGAAGAGGAGGACAATGTGGGAAAATAAGTTACCAGGTTTTCTCATGCTTCAGTAAAACTGGATTGAGGAATGGATGAAATAAGGCATGTTTATTGGATTAATATCAGTGCACCTATTGTCAGTAAAGCTAAACAGCTCATAAGTCATTGTCTATGCTATTGTGCCCCGTGTATCAATAATGCACCCACATTTTATTAGGTGAGGCTGGGGATGTGGTCTTTGAATGGGAGCATGATCAAATGGTTTAAACAGAAAGGACTATAAGACATGACTTCTGGGTTATATTGCTATATCCCTGACACAGATTCCTGGTGCAATCTGAACCAAGGATCTTACCCAGGCTGTTTCACCGGTAGACGTGATGCCACCAGGAGTGTAGCATGTCCATAGTGACACCCTTTGAAAAGGTAAAATAAGTGCTTTTCCTGTTGCATGTACCACAAGCCTCCCTTTTTGGCCAATGGAGATGCACATAGGACAGGGACATGGCATACTTCCTTTGGCTATGAGGAAGCAAGTGCCCTGAATTTGCTAGGCTTGGAATATATCTTGATGCACCCAGGTAAAAATATGCTTCAGTCCAGCTGCTACTGAACTCAGTGCAAATTATGCCTTCAATTCACCAAGATGTAGGAACATACCTTAATTGTTTAATATAATGAGAGGGTCCAACTTGTCACCTAGATACATAATAGTAATGCATTTAATTGATGCCAACCGGGGGGGCTGCTAGTGTTCCTTTGGGCGCAGACTCTCTCCCGTGGTCATTCAGTTGCAGATGCTACTGAGTGAATGCCTGATTTGATACAACCTAAACCCCTGATTTGATGCAAGGCAAGGAAAGAAAGTAAGTGGCAATTCCTTTTGGAAAGGGATGACTTTGTAGTACCTGCTGGAGTACATGTGAATTTTGCTTCCTGCATTTTTTGGCATCCAGCAGTAAGTTTGAGTAATAAGAGTGTCACCCTCAATGTCATCCTTAGCTGGCAGTTCTCTTCAGTGGCATAATATAAGCACAGATCTGCAGTTTTACAAGGGACTTGCTTGAATTTAGACTGACCACACATCATGCAGCAAACATCTAATTCATTTGAACTACAGCAATATGGCTAGGAATGGACCTTAAGGGGTCATCTAATCCATCTGCTGGCCCCAGGGCAGGATGGATGATACCTAAACCATTCCTCACAGATATTTTTGTAATCTGCTCTCAGAAACCTCCCACAATGAAGATCCCACAACCTCCCCAGCAAATCTATTTCAGTGCTTAACTCTCTTGACAGCTAGAGTTACTCTTAACATCTAACCTAAACCTTCCCTACTAAAACTTAAACTCATTGCTTCTTATCCTGTCCTCAGGACAAGATGTGGGGAACAATTTATTACCTTCTTCCTTGCAGTAACCTTTTGCATATCTGAAGACTGTCATCACGTCTCTTCTCGGTCTTCTCTTCTCTAGACTAAACAAACACTGTTCTTTCATGATTTTTAGATCTCAGATCATTTTTGTTGCTTTTCCATTGGTCTGCATATTTGTTAAAGAGCGGTGCCCCTAACTGGGCACCATGCTCCAGAGACCTTGAACACTGAATCAAATGAACTGATCACTTTGCGTGTCTGCCATACCCGAGTGTGGCACTTTTTATTTTTGCAAGAGTATGACACAGGTGACTTATTGTCAGCTTCTCTACTGTCAATAGTTCAGCAGAACAGGATCTGGGGTTGTCTGACCAAGTTGTCCCTCATCTTGTATTTGTGCAGTTGATTATTCCTACCCATGTACAGTACTTTGTACTTATCCCTACTGAATTGAGTCCTGTATGTTCAGGCCATTTCTGCAATTTCTCAAAATCATTTAAGTCTAATCCTGTCCTCCAAAGGGCTTGCAGTCCCCTCAAGTTTGATATCATCTGCAAATGTAATAAGTGACTCAATTTTGTCATTTAACTCATTAATGAAAATATAGAAAAGTTTTGGATCCAGAGCAGCAGCCTTTAAAGCCCCATTTGATACTTCCTTCCAGTTTGAGAGTGAGCCATTGATAAGTATTCTAAGTAATTTTTCCTTCTTTCAGGCAAATTGGAAAAATAGCCACAAAGCACTTTTTCCATCTGCAGTAAATTGTCTGGATGCTGGATGTTGGTAAGGAAGAGAATACATAAGCGTTCAGATAATTTTCACAGTCTTCATTACTTCCATGTCAACTCATGTCAATCACCCCTGGCAAAGTTAAAATTACAATGCTGCTTTTAAATGATTTGGGAAATGCCTGGAGAATTGGCATCTGCACAACAGTGAACACTGTTGGATAAATACAGCGCAAATCTCCGCTGCTATGCAAATAACAAGGCATTGATCAACAACCCCTCCAACAACATCCTCTAGTCTGTAATCTAGGAAAATTACCCTTTGCCACTTAAAGCAGTATGTCTCTGTATAATGAAAGTAGTGTGTCTTTATAAATACATGTCTAGGTTGCATAATAGGAACAAAATCCTGATCTCGCTGAAGTCAATGGCAAAATTCCCGTTGGCCTCCTGAAAAATGTATTGAGATGGATTTAAAACTTTTCATCGAGGACCTCTGGGTCCCCCATAAATCCTTGACATGATTTTGCTGGCCCCTGACATCAATTGGTTCATAAGGATTATAAACAATCAAGTGACCTCGGGACCCAATCATGCAATGGAGGATTATGTAACTGCTGTACCGAATTCCTCCCGACTAACCAGGCATACAATGTGAACATAGTTTCAGAACTCTTTGCTCTGGGGAAAAAAGAGCTAGAAACCAGCTCTTGAAGCTGCTGAGAAGAGTGACTGCTTTGCATTATTAGAAAAAGGGGTGAAGATAAGCTAACGGTGGTAGCAAAGCATTTGGAAGAAGCAGCAGTAACAAAGCTTATAAAAAGGAAGAGGAGAGGAAAAAGAGTCAAAGACAAACTTATGGTAACAGCTCATCAGTATTTCCCTTTGGAGAATAAGGGCTAAATGCATGATGAAAACAATATCCCAGGCCTGTAGCTGATTGATAGCTAAAGGCAACTTAACAAAAAATGGTTGAGCTTTTCTATTATCTCAAGCATACTTCTATTAGGCAATGTTAATAAAAATGATCAAATCACCTGTGATCTGCCAAGAGATATGTTTTAAACAGTCTTACATCTCTACTAAGCTGACAACATGAAATTTATGCAACTGGATATTAAACATACTTAGAAGACTGTAGGTAGACCGTAAGAATACCACCGTGCATTATATTTTTATTATTTATATCCCATCCTCTACAAAAAGCCTCAGGGCTCTCACACTAAATCGGAACGACTGTTCTGATGTGAAGATTATGAACATTTGAATATTTAAGAGCAAAAGACAACGGCTGTCCCTTTTCCTCTTTTCAGTTAACAGGATGAAAGTATTGAGAGCGATAAAGATGAACTTTCAGTGAAAACAGTGTTAAATACAAATCTGTTGCTCCCTCTGCCGGCCTGTACAGAAAGAGCAATCGAGACTTCTGGCTAACACGTCTTGTCCTGTTTGAGAAGACAAACCATATTTTCTGCATATGGGCTCTATGCTTTTTAATGCATGGTACGCTTGCAGCAGATAACAGATTGTAACAGGTTTAAGACTCCTGATGGTAGGTTGTAGGAATAATCACAAGGTAGCATTGCATAACTGCTATTTTAAATGAGGAGAACCAACAGATCTTGCAACAAAGCTTAAACACATGTTGGAAGTAATTTATCAGATGGTTTTTCTATAACGAACGTGAATGTTTTGTTATATTAACGCTTGCCCCAGAGAATGCTGCTCTTCTTACAAGCTCTAACTGCAAGTTTCAGCACAGTGAAATGTTATATTTAAAGGGCCCACTCCTCCAGCATTTGGATGTCGGTGGAATTACACAGTGAGATAGGACTGCAGGACCAATCCTTCAAACTGCCTTAGATTTGATCTGCCTTAGATCTGATCACTGTTTACGGGCAATTATTTAACTCTGAGAGGTGCAAACTGTTCTATTAGAAACCTACAGATGATGGGAAACATTTTCTAAAATTCCTAAGTCACTTTGAAACTTCAGCCCATTTTAAAAGGGAACTTGGGCACAGATTTTTAACAGGGTTCAGGAACATAAAGAAGGACATAAAACACCTAATTCCCAGTGATTTCAGAGTTGACCATGGCATGCCAGAGCTGACACAAAAGAAAGTTTTCTGCCTTCTACTGAAGTTCTTATTATCATGTCATATTTTGGTCATATATGCTAGGGAATGCTGACTAATTTCAACAAAGGTTTTTAAATACTGGCTGTCTCGGCAAGAAAAGGATAAAGCCAACTGGCAATTTTATTTTCATTCCCTGTAAAAAGCCTACACCTGTCAGAGATGGCACAGATGGGTCATTTAAGAGAACGCAAATTCTGGAGGAGTTAAGCTCCCGACTCTCACTGAAAGTCAAGGGAAATCAAGCACTCACTTCTGACTTGTGTTTTTGTAAATCCTTCAGACCTCACCTTGTCCCAACATTTATATACACATGCATATGTAGCACAGCATAAAGAACAGGGGAAAGTCAGGAAAGGACACTGTACTGAGGCTACATATAAAGCCTAGCCCATCCCTTCATTTTTATAGATGTGCTATTGCTCCTTCTCCACCTCTAGAACTAGTAGTTATGACAAAGCAGAGCTTAGGGAAGTAGTTTTGATCAGGTAGTAAATAAATATATGAAGTCATTTCCATTAAGGCCACAAGGCACAGCTCCTCTTAGGAAATTAATGTTAGACCTAAAACAGATGCTGGGCCCGAAGTTTTATCTATCCTAATGCCCATTCACATCGTCTCCACTTTCTTCAGTACAAGTGACTGTGAATCCATTTTCCTGGGAAGGGAGATGAGAAAACCAGGATCCTTATTGTTCCCCCTTGGGCAATGTTAGAGGTGAACAGAAGTGCCCCCAGCTTGACACACCACACTGACAGAGTTGTGGTTTCCCTACTGTCAAGTCAGACCTTGGTGCCTGTGGTAGAGTCCCTTTGGTGCCTGCCGCTTTAAAGTTTTTGGAATTGTGGTAGAGTACCTTTGGTGCCTGCCGCTTTAAAGTTTTTGGAGCCGGCAGCAGGGCAGCTGGCAGGTGTGTGCTAGCTTTGATGAGGCTAGGACATGACCCTAGGAGGGCCCTGGGATTGGAGGAGGGAGTGGAGCAGCCTCCATTTTTTTCCCAGGCCCTCAGAGAGGGAGGGGCAGTCTGTTGCCAGTGTCCAGAGAGACAACACCAGCTGAGCAGATGCTCAGGAATAACTTGGGGGTAAGGCCTGGAGCTATGGGGAAGGAGGAGGCCCCTTGGTCCTGGGCATAACCTGAAACTGCATCCTGCTGGGGAAGGGTGGCCTGGTGGGACTCCCTGTGGTGAGGGAGTCCACAAGAAATGCCAGGCCAGTTACGTCCTTGGTGAAAGGCAGGTAGGGGCACCTTAAAACTCCAGCCCCCAGCAGGCTGGTGGGTTACATGAGTAAGGACCAGTGCTAGGGGGCAGGCATGGCTATGGCCACCTGAGCCCCACAGGATGAAAGACCTCAAGTGGAAGACCCCAATGGCCCCAGTGAGGGAGGGCCCAGAGACGAGGAGCCCAGTGAGAGGGGGGCAAGAGACAAGGAGCCCCAGTGAGGAGGCAGAATTGTTTGGAGCCCAGGGATGGGACTGGAGCCCTGGAGTATGTTAAAGCCAGGTGTGTGCCGCCAGACTGGTGGCCAGGTGCTAGGCCATAAAACATCTGCAAGGCATGGGACATGTTAAGGGAAGGTTGGAGCATGTACAGAGGCGCTTGTCAGTATGGGCAGCCTCCCACCTTAGGATCATCTCTCATATTTATTACTATCAAGGCATGGCAGGTGAGGTAGGCAGGTCATTAGACCAGAGACAGGTGGACAACTGGCCTTGTGACCCGGCCCTGAGATGGCTCTCTGTCACAGTGATTTCCAGTGTAGAATCCTGTTCATGGTGAACAAGTCAGTCCTGATTCTTATGTAGAGAAAAGCCCAAACCCAACTGTACCTAATAGACCCTTCCTAACCAATTTGAGCTTTGGGTAAAATGAGTTTCAACCACTACTGGTTTTGTTTAAAGCGTGGTCAGCCTGGTTTTGCCAAATGAACTCATCCTGATTTCACAATAACCACATAGACCTCACAAGATGGATATTTCTTTTTGCCTTTAAACCACAGCTATTTTATCTAGAAAAGTCAGATAAAGCTGGTATTTCTTATTAGGTATTTCTTATTAAAGCTGGGAAAGCTTTCAAAAGGCTATCTGGTGACACTTATTGCTATTTTCTTAAGAAACCAAGAGAAGATTTTGATGTTATTGAGGCTAGGGAAATTTGAATTAAATTTGCTGGAGAACACAAAGGTGCAAAGGTACAAAGCAGAAGAATGAATTCCAGATCTAATGCAGCAGCATGGGGTAATCTACTTCTCACTGTACAGCATAATAATTATACAGGAAAAGTGTGCTTGGTCACTTTCTGGTGATTGATACTGGAAGAGATATTTGAAATATCGCCAGCCAGTTGTGGTATCTGAACCCCAAGAGAGAAACCCAGCATGCAGTCCATACACATTCAGCTAGCATCCCTCACTGCCAAGGATTCACAAATATACTTCTCTCTCATCTGAACTGAGATCTCAGCCTGTCTCTCTTGAACCTCTAGATCCTCATGATTACAACACACGTTACTACAACTGGTCCCTCTCACGTTTCCTTATGGAAGGCCACCTTCCAGCCTAAGCTCCACTCTGCATCTTTGCCCTGCCAGGCCCTTCTCTTCTTTTTTTTAAATTGTTATAGACAGTACCTCACTCTCAGATCCACAGCCTGGAGACCATACTCTCTAGATGCTCACATCTGCAAAACTACATCATGTTCTTCTTACAGGTCCTTCCATGAAGACGCTTCCTTGCAAGGAAAACAAATAGGCTGCCGACGTGCTGCCTAACCCACTGACAACATTTCCTTGTTGTTCCCTTGTAGTCCCCAGTCTGTCAACATGTAATCACTTGTCTCCTCTTATACTTTGGTTGGAGGGCAGGGATGGTCTTTGTTCTATGTTGGTCGAGTATGTAGCACAATAGGATCCAGGTCCAAAAATCAACCCTCTCTCACTTAGAAGAGGCAAAGCTGTTGAGTTAGTGCCTTGATGCTACTGGACTCATGATCAGAGGTCACCTATTCCAATAGAATTGGGTACTAACCTCCTTCCATTGTATTTGTCTACTCATGTCAGAAGCTAATATAATAGTCTATTACTTACACTTGTACATCAGCATGGTCACACAGACATATATCACCAAATCCACGTTTTATCCTTATTGTTGGTTATTCTCTTCTCTTGATGTTCAGACTTGAGGCCCACTCCCTTTCAATGAGAATGTTGTCCGCATTACAGCACCCATACCAAAAATGCATCTGTGTTCTGGAAAGACATTTACACCCAGGCTTAACTGTTCTGAATTGGGGCCTCAGACTGTAGCGTTCAGCCACGGATCATCAGTTACCAACATGTTCACCACCACTAAAAATATAGCCTACATGATCCCTGGAAAGACAATATCTTAAATGCTCAGAAGTTGGTTGGGCTAGACAGTGGTTTATAATTATATAGTTTCCCCTCAGAAGTCAGCCAAGAGGCCATTCCCACACACTATTTATTTTTGGGTGAGTAGGATTCCACCATAAAATTATCTGCCAGCAGAAAGGTTGTGAATCTAGATGTTACATAGCTATCAAAGAGCAAAGCCCCTTGTGCTTAAATTCATCAGTACTGCTCAGATTATTCACTGTCCTCCCTGAAAAGTCTAGGAGAACCCCTTCTGAAATAAAAAGTGAGTTTTAATAAAAAAGGGATGATAAGAATAATCAGTGGAGTAGCCGTGTTATTTATTTAGCTGTTCAGTCCTGTGCTGCCCTCCATTTTTAGTTTCTGGTATTCAGCAGATGCTTTTAGTCATAGAATCATAGAAAATGAAAGTTGGAAAGGACCTCAGGAGGTCAACCCCCTACTCAAAGCAAGACCATCCCCAACTAGAGCATCCCAGCTAAGGCTTTGTCTAGCAGGTCTTAAAAACCTCCAAAGATGGAGAATCTACAAACTCTTTGGGTAACCTGTGCCAGTGCTTTACTACCTTCCTCATGAAAGTTTTTCCTAATATTTAACCTAAACTTCCTTTGCTGCAACTTGAGACCATTGCTGGTTAAGGACCGCATTTTAGGTGACATTTGGGAAGTAGGATTGGAGGTTGGAGCAGCTGGCTAGAGGAAATCCGAGGCTTTGGGCAACAGGAAGCCTGGGAGATGTGGAATCTTGCATTAAACCTGATCAGCAGTAAAATAACTGGGCATGTCTACACGTCACGGTACAACAACTTTAGTACTATGTTGTGTTTTAGTACTTGCTGGGGGGAAGTATGAAAACACGGCACAGTAGACACCTGTACTGCTGCATCGAGGGAGCACATGGTTAGATGCACTGGCTATGTTGTCGTATCAGTGCGTTATAGCCAGGCAGCACACTGCTGTGGCAGCATAGCTGGTGATCACATGTCGACCCACGTGATCTCTACATCGCCAGAGGGCATCGCTACATCGCTGTAGGGTGAAGTGTGGATATGCCCAACGATGAGGTTAATTATTTAAAATCACCAGCCCAGTGAGATGGATGAGCCAATGAGCCACACTGTTTCCAGCTGCCTGTAAACTGAGGCAGACAGCATTTCCTCTGTTAGGTTTGTTTCACATTTCAAAGTTTTCTTTTCTTTTTTTGGACCTTGATTTCTAAAAGAAAGCAAAGATTCCAGAGCAGTTCTGCGCAGTGGTGTTAAGATGATGAGCATGCGTGTATTGTGCTCCTTGTATCCGTAAAACCTTGAGAAGGAGAAAGATTAAAAAGCAAGGACCCTCCGCTCTAACCAAGAATGGAAAGAAGAAAGCTAAGCAGGGAATTAATGTGGTGTAGCACAGAAGGAAGAGCTGCATGTGTCATCATTCTCCGGTAGAGGGCATCAATGCACAGCTCTTTGCACACACTAAGGTGTTTTGTAAAAGCCCTCACTTAAGCGTGGAACAGCACCAATTCCCAGCAGGGCGAGGAAAGGATTTCACTGACCCTGAGTTGTCATAGACCTGATCCCCAATAAAGGTTGAACAACCAAATGACACCATGCACCAGGGCTCTGAAAACAGACCAGAGGCATTACCCAAAAGGCAAATGCCAGGCTGGTTTCATAGTTTCATAGTAGCTAGGGTCAGGAGGGACCTGAACAGATCATCTAGCCTGACCCCCTGCCACAGGCAGGAATGAATGCTGGGTTCACAAGACCCCAGATGTTATGCTTAGGGGCATCTTGTTCCCCCAACGGCCTTTTAAAACACATGAAGATGAGGGTCATCAGCTACTTGCTTTTATTTTCCATGAAGCTGAATTGGATTTGTGGTGGGGTTTGCAGCATTACTGTAGAAGGTCATTTAGCTGCCCAGTGCCCGCACCGAGACATGAGCCACACCTACCTCCCCTGCGCACACTGTCCTTGCCAGCTTCCACTGCCACTGCCTCCCCCACACGACTATAGCAGGGACCTTGCTCCGCTCATCCATTACCTGCTTGGCATTCCCGTCCCAGCTGAGCTGGCATAAGGGTGGGTGGGGAAGGAGGGAGGGAGGAATGGACAGACTCCACTATGCCAGGAAAAGAGAGTAATGGGTTTCCTCCATGGAGCCATGGAGGCAAATGGCAATTCTCAGAAGTGGGATTCAGTTTCTGCTCAGCTCCTGTGGGGGAGTCCCAGACTTCCCTTTCTCAGGCAGGGCTGCAAGGTGCCAGCACAGCCCCAAGGGGCTGTGACAAGAGCATGCAGGTTTTCTAAGCCTCAAAGCGGGTGTTTAATTCTGGCCTGAGAGGACTGGTTCTGCAGTGCTGGTTTAAGCACCGGGCTCCTCCTGTTTTTAAAAACTGAAAATCCTAATTTCTATATGAAAGAGAGAGACTAGAATACAGGCAAGCCAATGCACCCAGCTTGAGCTGTGCCCCTCTGCAGAAGACTACACTGATGCACAGACCTGGTGAAGGTGCTGTGCCCCTGGGGAAGTGGCACCTATCCAGGATAAGCCAAACATCAATGAGATTTTAGAAGCAACTTCTTAAAATAGTACTATAAAGTGTAATATCTGCTCTTATTAGATACCCATACACCCATGATTCCATGCTCTATATGGGATATTAGTACCTAATATCTCGTGTATGTGATGTATGTAACGTAACATATGTAATGTCTGCTCTATTCCATGCACAGACTTGATAGAATCAAACTACTGATTTTTTTTTTTTTTGTATTAACCTTCAGCTTTATGGTCGGCTTTCTTACTTCTGGTTTCTTAAGTCAATAGCTTTAGATTGGGACCTTGGAATAAGAGATTCAAAAAGAAGGAGCTTGAAATGTAACTCCTAACTCCACTACCTTTAATGGATGTCCTGAATGTTTGCAAAAGGTCTACAACAGTGGTTCTCAAACTTTTTTTTTCCACGGACCCCTTGAAAATTGCTGAGGGTCTTGGCGAACCACTTAATCTCCGTCCTCAGAAAAAATAAATCAAGTGGAGATATTCTTGGTTGTTTCGCCACCTTTCGGCGGACCACCTGAATAGAGCTCACGGACCAGTGATGGTCCGCAGACCACAGTTTGAGAGGCTCTGGTCTACAACACTGACACCACTCCATAGCGACAGAGCAAACTTTTCCCCCCACCGTGCCTCAGTCCTGCTTGGTACAACAGCTGTACAAGGAAGGGTGATCACTGGAAGGGAAGAATACCAATACCTCTCCTTCAAGCCTACTGAAGTGAGGCGGCACTCCTCAAATACTGATATGGGCTGGGAGCTTCATTACTGCGGGTGCTCCTTTAAAAATCCCTTGAAGTACCGTCATGAAATGGACAAGTTTAACATTTGTTTTCAAATTTCAGCGAACTTCTCCTCCTCCCTCAAGTGGAGTTTCTGCTCGTAGGATACAGGTATCCTTCAACCATAAACCAATTCTTTGGACATAATTATATTAGTTCATATCGTCTCTAATTTGTAGCTAGGCACATTAAATGCAGGAGTAAAACCAACAGCAGGCTAAGTTAGAAGGTAGATAAAAATAAATGTAGAGCAAATTATGCCCTGGACACTGATGGATGAGCTTGGGGAGCAAATCCAATAGTTAGATTCTCCTCAGCTGAAAGAATCATGGGGTTGGGGAGATGAGGTTCTTTGCATAAATGTGATATCTTTTATTAGATGAACTAAACAGTTGGAAAAATTGTTCTTGGTTTTCATGTACAAACACCTGTCTTCAGGCACAGGGAGAGTCTGAAGAAGGGTACAAACAGCCTTCTTCAGGCAGAGGGAGAGGCAGAGCAGAGTGACCCTCCCTCTGCTGGAAGTAGGGTGTTTGTACCCAAAAGCTTGCAAAAAACAATTTTTCCAACTACTTAGTTGGTCTAAGAAAAGATATCACATTAACCCAAAGAACATTGTCTGCCTGTGTCCTTAGACCAACACCCCCCAAACAGGGTTGGGGAGACACTTAAGTATGATTCCCAATGAAGTCTTCAAATGTGTGTCCCAGCTCACAAGAAATGTCACTTTGCTACCGTGAGCTGAAACAACGCACTCCAAGAACCCTGCAGCCCCTTCCTGTTCAGGGCCTGAACGCTTGCAAACCATTTCTGCCATATATTTGCAACAAAGCCTCTCTCCAAAATTACACTCATTAGACAAATTGCATTTGATTAGCACCATTTACCCTGGCACTGATCACACAGAACGAGCACTGTGTTTCAGGAAATGACGTAAGGTAAAGTTTCCTTCTGAAGATTTGAGTCAGTAATCGAACTAATTCATATTCCTTTAAAAGTTCTAGACATTGATCAGAGGAAGAAAGAAAGTCAGCAGTTTTGTCAGCTTCTTGAGCACAGGAGTACAGTGGAAAATGTTTCTCGGGTTCGTGTCCTTCAGCATTGTGTTAACTAGCATTCGCTGGAATGGCCTGCTTGCTCTGATAAGATGCCATGGACACAGGCAGGATTTTCATAGTCCCCCTCCCCTCCTTTCCTCTGCTCATTGCAGCCTCTGTACACCCTGCAAAGAAAGGGAAAATTAACACGCAAGTTCAGGCAGCTGAGCCACATATTCAGGGATCATTGGCTGACAGTGGGAACAACTAGACATGGCAAAGAAATCACAAGGCCTTTATGGTGGGCTGCCAAACCTGTGGGGTCTCCCCATCCCCACCTCTGGACACCATCTCAGAGCTCAAACCTATGGTTTCAGCAAAGCCAACCCTGCTTTTAGAGGACTGAATAATCCCATTTGCTTTTATTATCGTAACCCATCAGAGCCCATTCCAAAGCACAACAGGTGTTTAACCTGCACCTGTTTAAAGGGTTTTCAACTGGTTTGAAATGTTTTCATGTGTAGTGGTTGCTAAAATAAGCTGGGAAATGATTTGTAGATAGGAAGTTTGTTTTATAAATGACTTTAGGGAAGCAGTAAAGGAAAAAGCAGAGCATGAGCCAACTTCACGGACTGTGTGTTCCTACAAAGCTCAAGAGGTAAAACAAAGGTATCGCTACCCTGTTATTTGGGCTGGAAGTCCACTCCCAGTGTGATACTGTTAATAAATCAAAGCACATTTTAATGCTCTATTTCCTCAGAAAGGCAATTATCAAAGCTATTCACATATTCCACCCCCTCTATAAATAGAAAGGAATCCAGCACTGCTCCACAAGATGGTCTGAGCCAGCTACTGTTTCTCTAATGAAAACGTTATTAAAGTTCCCGGCATGGACAGAGTCCTCAGAGATTGTTTTTGCTGCGTTTGACAGTTTGGGGCTAGGACAAAGCTGCTATGCTCATTTTCCAACTCATTCATCACACATTTGTGCTCCTTAGTAGCAAACCAGAGTTTTCTTTTGCAGCAATTGCTTCCTAGACACTGTTATTTTCTTTAAGCCTCCACCCCCCAAAATACCGACAGAGGATGAAGTCAGCCTTCACGCTTACGCAGTCTACCTGCACTTGACTCTGCCAGGGGCTCAGGTTATGCTCACTGCTATCAGTACCCATGTACTTAGATTAGAGCTACCTCGGTTAAATCACATCCATCCCTGACTGCAGCACAGATGGAGCCAAACAAAGGTACATGTTGCCTGTAACTTGGTCTCCTTAAGATTTTACACAGAGCTGGAACATAAAAGCTTGTCTTTTCTCCCACTAAAACAAGCTACAAGGCTCCAGCTTTTCCTTGTATCCCTTCACGGGGCTTCATTCCTCACTCCCCACCCCACTTACAGAGCAGACAACATGCTACGGACAAGCCACAAGTTGCACTTTAGCATTTTCTTAACGCTGTGTTAAGATTCAGTTAAGTCAAGAAGAGCACAGCTGCCGATGTTTCCCTTTGTGCCTGTGGCCGTGTGTAGACGAAACAAGAGGCGTGTGTGCACAACACTTTAAAGTGGGCTAAATGCTTTTGCACTGCTTTAATGCTGTTGGTGTTTGCACACGTCGGCGGTGTTCTGCGCATTCGTTCCAGCCGCTGCAGGAAATTCAGTGGCGTAATGCACCTTAAATGACTTGGGGTGCAGCAAACTAAAAACTCCTTCGAGGAGTTTTTGTTTGCTCCCCTACAGCCGCAGAGCAAAGCACCAGGCTCTGTGCAGCTCTGCAGGAAGCCCTGCAGGCATCCTGGCAGCAGCCCAGGAAGGCAGCTCTGCCCAAGAAAAGTGGTGAGCCTGATCTCCACCTGCCCCCAGGAGCCTGCCTGACTGCATGGGGGCCCGGTGCTTCCCTCTGCAGCTGTGGTGCACCCAGGACTGCCTGAACTGGGTGCCTGCAGGTGGGTGCTGCCTGGCAAAGGCTACCACTGTTGTGGAGGGAAGCACTAGCCCCCCACCCTACCCTGCAGCCCAGGGACCACTCTGCCCACTACCACCTCACCTTCCCCTCCCCACTGGAGAGGCAGGTAAGTCAGTGGGGTGTCAGCCCTAAATTGGTGTTTTTTAAAACTCATTGCTTCAATTTAGGGCCCCGTTTTGCCTACACATGGGTACGATGGCATGGATGGAGCTTGCCTATTACATTCTGGGAGTGTCAGCAGCATGTTGCCTACTCCGTCTCGATTCAAGTTTAGACCCTCTGCTCACTGCCATCCATCTGCTCCAAACATACGTTTGGTTGCATTAACCGCCCTTCAGATATCCCCCGCCTCTACTGATCAAAAGGTTACTGAGTAAATTCCTGATGGTAAATACAGATAGACTTTATTGTTAGCAAAAAATTAGTAGGACGGTCCACCCTTCCCAGTCCCCAGCCTATGATTAAAGTCTGTACGTTCTTAACAGAGTGCATACGAGAGCAGATGGTGGTGTGGGGTCAATTGGATCATTGCCGTGTGTTTGTTTCTCAGCTCTCGGTAGCAGTGAAAGTGTTTGCAAGGTAGGAAAATGGAAGTTGTGGTGAAGGCAGCATAAGTGACCCAACTTCCCTTCTCAGCCCATCGTAGGACTTTCCTCAAAGATCTGGGGCAAAATTCCTTAATCTCTCAGGGGACAGCCTTACAAAGGTATTTTAGATATGTAGTGAGATGTAGCTTTACTTAAGCTCACTTAAGGAAAGTGGTGCCAACCTCCCACTGCAAGACAATAGGAGTTAGGTGCCTAATGCACTTGGGCACTCCTGTACATTTTACTAGGTCCCTACATGCATTTGGAGACATCTAAATACCTTTTGATTTTGGCTCCCAGAGTCTCAGTTCCACACTTGTAAAATGGAGAGGCTGCTATTTTTCCCTTTATTACAAGAATATTGGGAGGATAAGCATGTGGCTTAGGTAGCACTGTAGTCCACTGAGAAACAACCCATAAATAAGGGCCAATAAGGCACCATCTCCCAAGCTGACTCCTTGGGAGATGGTGAACAATCTCTTCTATTTCTCTGGACATTTATTTGGAAGAACTTCTAGTGTGAAATCCTGGTCCTCTTGAGATCAGTGACTTCCACATTTCACCCCAAAGGCTAGGAATCATTTCTATCACACACATATACACACAATCCTCCATTCTAGCACTGTTTTTAGCTGTCCTTAATGTTAGCAGAGTTAATTGATGGGAAAGCCTTCTGATTTGGATATCTGTAGCTGTCCACAGCTAATGTTAACCAGGTCTAAATCTGCTTCCACTCTTGCTTTGACTCTCGCTTGCAATAAACACCATATGCCAAAAGTTACAGCTCCAGCTCTTTCTGCTACTAGCTATGCAGCACAGCATGCCAGTATAATAGGAATGTCAAGAGTTAATACAAAAATCGCGTTGGTTTTTGCAGGAAAATTCTCTGCAAGGGAGAGACCATGCAAATTCATGCGAAACAAAGTATAACAGAAGGTACAGTATGTGAGCAAAGAAGAAACTATGTCCCTCATCTGCCCACTCAAAAACAGAACTAATGACAGTTTATCTCTCTTATCTTTGTCCAAGGAAATAGTTCAACGTACTCAGCAAATAGTTTAGCGTCCTCAGCTTAAATCCATTCAACTACTTCCATAAAGATCTGGAGTATCCTAACTTGAAATAAAAAGGATATTAGGGGGCTGAATCTTACTGTCCTGAACTATACCTCTACTGAACTCATTCCCCAATACCTCTGAAACAAGGAGAACAGGATTTGGTGGGGGGGCTCTCCTGGGGAAGGAGTCATCTGTGTTGACCCGGAACAGCTACAGCAGCTTGGGAACAACAGCCTTTCCGAGGCCACGGCATTTGCCCCTGTTCAACAGCACCACTCTGACAGAAGAGTATTCTTAATATCCTGCATAAGTTTCTTGTTAGTTATGAGCAAAGACCATCTTTGGAGAGTACTCAGGTAAAGAGAGACGGCGTGCTATGTTCTGTAATTAAGGAATGCTCAAGGGTTGGCATGGTCTTCTGCCTTCTGCAGGGAGTCAAAGTAGATACGTTTGGATTGGTTGGAAGGCTTGGACGCCGTTTGGCAGTATTTATAAGGAGCAGGATGAAAGGCAAGTGCTTTTCTTTTGAGCACAGAATTCTGATGAAGTACCCAGAATGCTTTCCTTCGTTCTTCTTCTCCTTGCTTTCATTTCTACTGGTAAGTCTCAAAGAGGATTGATAAGTATCTATCTGGAAATAAGCTACCTCAAACAGAATTGCATCGGCTTAAATAAGATCTAGAGATGAAAAAGTATCTTATAAGGAGCGAGATGATGGTGATGATGCATATTATTAACAATATTTGCTAGCAGCCAATTCCATATAAATGTAATGTTGCGAAATGTTCCAGTCCCATAGGTGTGCATAGAATAGCTGAGGAATATTTAATCAGTAAAAAAATAAAGTATGAGCCAATATTATCAGCAATAGAGAGTCTGTTGTATGCAGAAAGTCTTCAAGAGGGTGCTGTATATGATATGAGATCCGTACAGGATTGCAATGTTTGCTAGAGTTTTAGTTTCCTTTACAGCAACTCTTATTGAATCAAAGCACAGAACAAAACCCAAAAGCAGGCTTTGTGTCAAGAAAATTTGATTCCATTTAGCACTGAGCAGTTTAATTATTAGTATCTATTTATTGTAATGACCTAATTTAGAAAGCCTTTGAAATATTTAATGAGACTAGTGTTGAACTAATGTAGCCTGGTGATTGATAGATAAATTAGGGATGGGAAGATTTGGATAAACAAGTATTTGATGGGCAAGAATTCTCTCTTCCTGGCCCTACGTGGAACAAAACTTGACTAACGATCATCTTATTCTTTCATTTGCGGGTTATTGAAGTGTCTCCTGAGCTTTGCTTTCTTAACAATTCCCTTTCTGCTAAAGCTGGGCTTAGAACAGAAAAATAAGACGTCCCTTCTCAATATTCTGAGCATTAGAAATAAGGATCTGAAATGCAAGGGGAATGAAAAGTGGCATCACCCCTTTCCTCTTCAGCTAGGAAGCATTTTTGCAAGACTAAGCAGAGAAAGTAGCAGAGTGCCTGCTTGCAAAGAGAAGCTGTGCACTCTCAGAGACATGCCAGTTCATTCACCTAGCTCACAGTCTGTGGCCTCCTCCCTTGTGCTTTGGGGAGTGTCTTGTAGGACTGCACGGGCACAGGGGTCTGGGCTAGGTGTTGCTGCGGGCACTGGGGTCTCCACGTGGAACCAAGGGGATTCTGCATGTTCATCCATGAGCTATTTGCAATCTTACTTATGTCCCAAGAAAAACTGTCACTGCACAACTCTCTACTTGCTTCCTGAAATGTAGATCTCACAACTCTTTATTGCCATTAGCGAGGAAGGGAAAATTAGGCTATACTTAAAAGCCTTAGAAACATAACCACAGGGCATGCCTAGAAGCAGCTTCTAATTGGTTAAACTTCTTTTACTGTAGGAATCACACTCCTTGTAACTAGACTAAGAGATTCATCCTCAAGAAGGATTGCCAAACAGGAAAGTAGAGGTCATGCTGCTGTTATAATGTCTGTATGCAAAGAGTTAAATTGGCACTTTTCATCGGTATAATCATGTTTTAGAAAAAAATCTCACCACTCAGCTTCTGCTCAAGAATAGTCCAAACAGATCAACAGTTACCAAGAGCCTGTCTACTAAGGCTATTGCTGCTTTATTCAGCTTTCTGATCCACAGAGTTACTACATTGTCCATCAAGCAGGTGACGCTTCTGAAAAAAAGTCTCTTGTATTTGCCAGTTGCTGCTGATACTGAATGTACCAAATTAGGAGGGACATGTTACAACTATCGTCTGAGAAGGTGTTGGAATGATATGCTTGAAGGGAAGTGCCATGGCCACAGCGACCGAAGATGCTGCCTGCCTTGCCATTTATACTGTAAGCACAATGCGAACGCTCTTGTACTTTGCTTAAGAGGAACTTTTCTAGTTCTCTGAAGTGCACATACGTAACACATAGTGGCTACCTAAACATAGTCTCACTGGTTTAAAGCCCAGAAGAGCAAGGAACTTCATTTTTTAATTCAAACTTTGCAGCAGGCAGTAGATGGGCAGCACACAACTTTAACATTTGTTAAAATGTAGGGGGAGCTGCCTTCAAGGAATTTGCAAACTCTCTTTCCCCCCATCCTCACTTCTGTGGGTCTGTATAGGACGATGAAAAGCTGCCAGAGTTAGCACGCTAGGTTGGGTACTCTCACACAAGATGGGACTGTTGCAGAGAGATAAAGCACTGTCTTCAGGATATTGCTAAGGCAGCAAAATATATTACGGTAGCTGAATCTCTTTCCCCAGTTAGTATAGCTGGAGTTTAGCTTTAATTCTGAATCCCCAGTTGAAGTAACATTGCAGAGCTTAGAGCCCACCCAGAGATCAAGAACTGACAAACATATGTTGGAGCCTGCGCTTGCTTTTGGAAATACTTGGACAGGATTCACTTCTGGGAAAAGATTTTTATATATAGCACTTGGCCAGATAATTTAAGGAGCTGGTCATCCATCTACAAGTATTGGAAAGTTGGTATCACCAAAAAATAGGAGAGTAGTAGAAAAACAAATGACATTGAGTTGATTAAAATTACCTTGGGTATGACACTATAGATAATACTCTTTCATAATAGATTATAGACGTTCATGCTGGCTTCCACGATTCTGCCAGTGATCAGAAAGGCTGAAAATAGACAACCAGTTTGATTCACAGAATCATAGAAAATGAGGGTTGAAGGGACCTCAGGAGGTCACATCTAGTCCAGCCCCCTGCTCCAAGCAGGACCAGCCCCAACTACATCATCCCAGCCAAGGCTTTGTCTAGCCAGGTCTTAAAAACCTCCAAGGATGGAGATTGCACCACCTCTCTAGGTGACCTGTTCCAGCACCTCCCACCAGAGTATTTTGGGCCTCTCCAAATCCAGACTTTACAGACAACCAAGCTCAACATCCCACATTAAGTACCCATGAATCATTCAAATTAACACTTCACCTCAGAACAATTGCGGCTAATTTGACTTTTAAACCTAGTCTTGTAAACCTAGACCACACCTGTTTTGGTGTGACTGATAGACCGCACCAGTGTAGTCTGTTTTTAGCCAAAGAGACCATCACTATGACTAAGCTTGTTATAAATCATATATAAAACGAAGAAGATCAATTTCTAACATGGTTTTGTGAACAAGATTGTTATTATTCTTTAGGTAAAATGAATGAGCACATGTGGATTATATTCAAGGACCGCGCCTGTTTGCTGAACAAAGGAATATGTCAGTTTAGCACCAATTACTGTTCTGGTTCGTATACCAACTATAGATGTGGAGGCCCCTCATCACGGCAATGCTGCTTGCCTTGTAAGTGCGGTGCTTGAGGTTTGGAAAACGTTGGTAATTTTGAATACAAAGCATCAGAATACTTTTTTCCCTCCCTTTTATTATTTAAAACCATGGGTTTTCCAGCTCAACCCCCCACCCCAGTTGACGTTTGGAAATATTTTGTGAGTTGTGTATTTGAACTAGGGAAAGGCTTGTCCCTTGTCCCATATGAATTGAATGAATAAAGTTGAACTGAGCTAATTTTTTTCATGTAAACCTTTATGAAAAATGGCCTTTTCCACTTTTGAAAAAAAAAAAAACCCTCCACTTTTTATTTCCAAACAGATTTTTTTTGGCATTTCAAAATGTGAGATTCAAAATTCAAGATTGCTCAATTGTCCCTTTTTGACTGCATTTTCCCTTTTCTGTAAATGTCTGAGTATTTCTCGGTTCATTTGCATTGCCCCTCTCGCCCTTCTCCAATTTTTAAAGGCAATGGTTTTGTCCTAAGATCTGGAACTCCTTGTGCAGTTTTTTGCCAGGTCGAATAGGCAATGTCACTTCATCCACGAGTTTGCTATGACACACAGCTAGAGGGGACACATGGAAGAAAGTGGGTTGAGGGTACGAGCGTCCCATCAGATAGCGATATGTAACCTCGCTTTTCTCTTTGTATTTTCTAGCAAAGATGAATCCTTTCTGGCCACTGACAAGGTGAAGAGTCCTTTCTGGCCACCAACAGTGTGAAGAGCCAAAGATATAAACTTAACTGCCAGTTCCCAGCTTTCACCAACTAACTGCACTCCTCCCTTCCCCAAAATAACAGATTGCCTTATTCATGCTTCCGCCTACTTCTCTATTTCTCGAGTTTCCTGTAATCTTATTTAGCCACATAATTGTAGACTTTCCTATTTTCTTTTCGCCATAGTCAAGATCATAAGCATGTGTCTTTTCTTGCTGTTCACTCACAGGGGAACGGCACCTGTTATATGAGATAGATCAAACAGGGATAATAAAACATATTATGTAACCAGGTAGGAGGAATCATAGTTTGTGATGAATCAGAAAACATTTCCTGAACAGCATCATAAGAACCTGGTTGTGTTTAGCAGTGGTCCTCAACCATTTTAGACTCAAGGCACTGCTTGGAAAATGTCACCTCTCAGTTTTCACTCATTTTTTGACTGCAGAAAGATACTAGAGCAATTCTGTTGCAAAGAAATCAGGAAGACCACAACAGGTTGGCATGGTTTTAACACAGTGGATCCTTATTTGAAATCTCTGGGTTTATTTTATGACTCGTGTCTGTACACCTCACAGTGCTAACATTGCATGGCATACTGCAGCTCCCTGGTTGAGACTCACTCGTGATGAGCTTTTCCAGCCTAAGGTTGCTGGCTCATGCTTTACTTTGTATAGAGGCAGGTAGAAGGCAGGGCAGGTGGCACCTTAAAGACTTATTGGGTCAGAGAGCCATGAGCTTTCACAGGCAACAGCCAACTTGTGAATGGATGTGCTATGAACGACAAGTCCGTTCATAGCATCCGATAAACTAGGCTGTTGCTGATGAAAGCTCGTGTCTCGCTCAACCAGATAAGTCCATAAGCTACTGCCTTGCCCCAGCTTCTGCCTGATTTCACGCTACCGTGGAAAATTGCATCTTTGTACAGAGGGTACCGCTGGTCTAATAACTTTTCAAGAAGGGGAGATGGTTGTGGAAGGGTGTGCGAAAGCATGCTTGCGTCTGAAGTATCTGCCCAGATAGCTTAACAATCACTTGAACAGTCTTTCCATCCCTAGCCTATTCATTATTAGCTAAAATTTGGGATTCTGGTGCAGGCTGCTAAAAAATTTAAGAGAAAGATACTTCAAACTAGAACGCTTGTTTTTTTGTAGGTCTTCTTGTCTCAGACCAACACAGCTACCAAATACACCCCGGAGAAAGATACTTGAAATTTGTCCTTGAGTTTTACCTCTATCCTTCTCCCTCCCCCATTTTATTTTTAAATGCACTGTTCTGTTGCCAAAAAAAGAAAGAATGAAAGAACGAGTTAATTGTACAGTGCTCTATAAAACCACATCACTGCCGTTTGCCAAAGGCATTGGAATTTCACCACTGAATATTATCTCCCCTTCTGGGACCCCTCAGAGACATGGCCAGTCACCATTGGTATTTAGCTTTACAAATTTAGTCTTCAAAATTCTCTGATCATGTCTGATTGGCTAGGAATATGGATGCAGCCTCTGCAGGAATACACAGATATAAAGCAAAGCATCTCCAACCTTTCACTTGAAAACAGAGCTCTGGCGGTGGATGAAAAATGCACCCAGTCACCGTGATCACTTTTGCTCTTGTGATGCCATCTGGTAAGTGCAAATCATTCGGTAAAAGTCACGGATGATAAACCTGTTAGGGGTGTAAGGTTTATGGACCAATTTGGGATTAACTTCATTCTTGCTATTGAAAACTCCCTAAAATCCAAATGCTATACATATTTTTAACAGAACAGTCCTTTCAAGTTGCAGTGCAATAAAACAAAGCATTAATCGATGTCTCCTTCATAAAAAGGAATAGACAAGTTACAGTATACTAATTCCAGCAGGTTTTACTTAGGTCCTCTAAATGGCAAAAAAGGCCATTTTAGACTGATTTTGTCTGGCATCCTGTGTTCAAAGAAAGTATAGATTATTTGTTCACCTGTATTTTAAAGGTTTATTTTAAGCTTTTGTTTAATTTAAGCTTATCTAGTGGTATAGACAGTCTATATAGTTTTACTGTTAAAACTTTTGTAACAGTTTTTTTTTCCAGGTAGCCAAGAATGACTAAAGAAAACAGGTTTGAGTAAGATAGATACAATTTTTACCATAACGCTTATTTTTATAAATGTTGTAGACCCTTCATAGAACTACTGGTAGCTCAGAAAATGTTCATATCCTTTCTTCTCCATCAGTGAACTGGTGGAGTCACTGCTGTACAAGTGAAAAGGTCTCTGACCTAGGACTTCTATTAGATCCTTTGAATAACAGCAGAGGGTATTTAAAATGTATATATTATATGTAAAAAGTACTCTTCCTATTGAAATGTCAGACCTCACACTGTAATGCATTTTCCCATATATCAGCTATCTGATTAGCTGAACTCATTGTGAATATGATATAAACTATTTGTGCCTAGCACCGAGTGTATCTTGTTTTCTCTACTGTTAATGTGATTCCAATGGTCATAATGGCCATAGTGGAAGTGCACATGTTGCGGCTTCTCACAAATCTGCAAATCTGATAAATACCTGTCATCAATAATCTCAGACAGGACATGAGAAGAAGAATCAGTGAGGAGGCAGCTGCCAGCTCAACCCAACATGTTCTTATAGACTTATTTCTATATGTAACTGTTGACCCCTTAGCTCACATGGAATTGTTCCACAACTAAAATAAATGGTGTATACCTAGAAAAGGTCATTATTCAGCCTGCACAAGGAATATAGGATCTGACTAGAGAACATTTGTCTCTGGCCCTGAAAGCACTTAAAACACATGCATAACTTTGTTCATTTGAGCACATTCTCCGTGACTGATGGGATTACTGAGGCAGGTCTTCCATGTGTGTAAAGTGCTGTAGGATTTGTCCTTAGAGTGACTATTTCTTGCTTGATCCACCCCAAATCTTGGAACACTGAGCAACCACAAAGGATTGTAGGATTGATAGAAAACCCAGAAACCCTGGAGGAGAGTGGGGGGAACTGGTGGGGCCAGAAGTAGCTGGTATAAACACGCTGGGTTTATTTCGCCAACATGGGATTATTTCACCATGTTGGTGAAATAATCCTCCCCAAGATTCCTGAGGCGGTGTCCTGCGAAGGCCTGATGACTGGATGGTGAGCAGGAAAACTCTTCCCTTCCTGCCTCACCAAGCCTAATGGCTGCACGTGTGGAGGCAGCTCTCCTGTGGGAGGTTGTGGAACTACTGAAGAGTTTGACCTTAATCTTCTACATGCAAAATGAACCGTACTGAATGCAAACACTTGTACAGGAAAGCTGTGAGTACAAGGAAGAGTTATGTGGCAAAGCACTTTCCAAATCCCAAGATTTGCAATGAGATCCCCCAGGTCACATTCAAGCAAGGATCTTCTGTTGATCTGATCCCCTGTTTAGGATAAAACCAAACAGGATGGGCAGAGAGGCTTGGAGGCAGAGCTGTGCTACTGTTGCTATCAACAGGCAGAGAACAAGTTATAAAAATACAGGAGCAAATCTAAGATTGTAGAAGGCAGGGGGTGGGGAGCAGTCAGATGGTGGGGTGTCCAACTCCCGTGGCTCTACAGACCCTCCCTGTTTCCCCTCTCACTAATTGTACTCATCAGCGGTGACTTAAGACCCTGAAGCTGGCAACAGGCAAGCAGGTTGCAGGGTAGGCAATAGGGCTGTGCAAAGCTTTGGGTGCTGATTCAATTCAGAGGAGATTTGGCCTGATTCGGTGGCTGAATCTCCAAATCCAAATGGATTCAAAGCTGTCCAAATCTTTGGAAAAGATTTGGAGAGCTTCGATGATTCGGGCAGTCCCCACCTGCTGCAGCAGGGAGCTGGAACTGGACTCGGAGCAGGTAAGTAGGGGGCAGGGGAGGGAGGTTGGAGCGGGGAAGGGACCATGTGGGAACCTCTGCCAGGTCCCATCCCCTGCCTGCTCCCCTAGCCCCCGCCCCATGGCTGCCCTGCCTGACCAATCTCTGAATCAGATTCAGCTGAATCGATTCAGGGTAGTGATCTGAATCACCGAATCGAACCAATGTCCCCTGAATCAGCTGAATGCAAAGCGAATACTAGCCATTTCGCACAGGTCTAGTGGGCAGCAGTGGCCTTAGACCCCTGGGTCCCACACTACAAGCAGACTACATAAGCAAAGTGGGGTAAAGGGAGCAACTGCATCATTGCGTCTTCCCCCTCCTACCCACACCGTCTCTGCTAAATATGAGGTCAAAAGACAAACAATTTTTGTGGTGCTTCCAAAACCTCTGAGAAGTTAGAGTTTAAACTTTCTCCTCCTCCAAACCCTAACCCAAAGACCACAGACCCAACAGGAGACCTACCACGAACTCAGTGGCTTTGGATTGTGCTCTTAAATTCCACCCCAAAAAAAGAGTTAAAACGTATCATTTGACAATTACTATCCCTAAAAGAGGGGAAGGCCAATGCGAGCTGGGTGCTTATTCCCTTTCATCTCTTTTTGAAGCTTTTGCAGGGCCCTGGGCAAATATATGTTCAACTCAGCCAGCAAACAGAGTAAGAGGCTGCGATTCCAAAGGCTGCGGCGGATACACCAATGAAAGGTACAGCAACAAGGACTAAGGGGCACTGACAGCTAGGGTATATCAAACTCTGTTTAAAGGACAATGTTTAGCTGTGGCAGAAAATAAGGAGGGTAGAAAATGTGTATGTGGAAAGGAGTGCAGGATTGAGCAACCGTCTGTTCAAGGAATAGACAGCAAACAGCACAGGCAGCGTTCCACCTGCAAAGACGGAGTCTACAAAATAGTCCATCCGGGAAAGCCCACATGTAGATGAGGCTAGTTTGGTGGACAACAGCAGGTCATCTGAAGTCAAGGGAAGATGCAGGTTTATCTCTGGTAAAAGTCTGGACCCCACTGAAGCCAATGGAAAAATTCCCATAGATTTGATTGGAGCCAGAATTCCTCCCCACCCCCAGCTGCGTGAAAGCAAGAATCCAACCTGAGAAATGCCTTTTGAAAAACTGGAAAATGCAAGGTTTTCCATTCTTATTTAAGACTTTCAAATCTAATAGTACAAGCAAGTCAGCATGAGAATACAGTAATTCTGCAGAGTGTTATTGCATTCCCCATTGTGTTTCGTTACCTCAATGATGCACACGTTTACGTGGCTATTTACACATGCCCACCTCTTCCAGAGGAAGCCAGATGCACCAGGGGGTAGATGTCATCTGCAAGGATGGATCAGTCGTGTATTCTCCATTCACTGGAAACATTGACAGAAAAGTTAAGCCTTATGGAAACCATAATGCCATTGATAATGGCATTCAGCTTTCTGGATCAGGTAACTAAGACAAAGTACTTGGGGAGAGGTAGGCACACTCGAAGGGAGAAAGAGGCTGCAATTAGATTTAGACAGACTACAGAAGTGGGCAGATGGTAATAGGATGGGCTTCAATGTAGATAAATGCAGGGTGCTGCACCTGGGGAGAAGGACTCCACAGCACACATACAAGCTGGGGAGCTCCCCCCTTGTGAGCACAGAGGCGGAAAGGGATCTTGGAGTCATTATTGACTCCAAGATGAACATGAGCCGCCAATGCCAGACGGCAGCCAGCAAATCCACCCGCACCTTGTCGTGCATCCAACGGTGCATCTCAAGCCGGTCCAGAGAGGTGATGCTCCCCCTCTACACGACATTGGTCCGGCCTCAATTGGAGTACTGCGTCCAGTTCTGGGCACTGCACTTTGAGAAGGATGTGGCCTGCCTTAAGAGGGTCCAGAGGAGGGCCACCCGCTTGGTTGGAGGGCAACAGGGCAGGCCCTATGAGGAGAGGCTGAGGGACCTGAACCTGTTCAGCCTCAGCAAACGGAGGCTGAGGGGAGATTTGGTGGCTGCCTACAAACTTGTTAGGGGAGATTAGCAGCAAATAGGAAGGGTCCTATTCCCCCCAGCAGCACCTGGGGTGACAAGGAACAATGGCCAGAAGCTGCTAGAGAATAGGTTCAGGTTAGAGATTAGGAGGCACTGTTTCACTGTTAGGGTGGCTAGGATCTGGAACCAACTTCGTAGCAAAGTGGTCCTCGCTCCTACCTTGGGTAAATTAAAAAAGAAGTTGGATGAACACCTGTCTGGGGTCATGTGATCCCAGCGTGTGCTCCTGCCACTGGTGGGGGGGGTCAGACTAGATGATCTATTTAGGTCCTTTCTGACCCCTAACTACTATGAAACTATGAAACTATATTTCTGTATTTCCTAACCTTAATGATGGAGTGTACATATATACCCCACCCTGATTATTACTCACTGGGCCACACAAAAATCAGAACTTAACTAAGCTAGGAGTCATTTGTATTGGCTCATTTTAAATGCATGATTCAAACAGAACTGCAGTGTTCTGGCGTTTGAATCCAGGAGGAAAAAAAGCTAGAAACCTACTAGGCCAGTTGCCATTTCTACAGGAAAATTACTGCAGTTCTCACTTATGGATCTCCCTCATCAAAGGTGAGAAGGTCAATGACACCAAGCTCTTCCCGTGTGACAGCCTAACTTCAAACAAATCCCCAAAACACGTTGAGTTGGTGGACTCTTCCAAAAGGCAGAGTTAATTTTCTTAAGACGAATGAAGTTTTCTGTCACTAGAGGTTAATGAAGCCAGCAGTCTAGAGTCTAAAGGCAATAGTGATCCGCTGCTCAAAACGTAGCTCAGGAGCACAACCCTCAAAGAATAGGAATCTGTTGCAGCCTGAATTCAAGATCTTCAGGTTAACATAGTCTGGAGATCCATGATCCAGTATCTACTGTGTGTGTCAAAGTGGTAGGCACCACACAGTCAACCTCAAACTGAGGAGGATGTATATGTATGGGTCTGAGAAAATAATGATGGACTAGGTGCAAAAATTGTTGACATTTGGATTCAGCAGGTCCTATCAAGATTGGCTGCTTATAAGTAGTACACAGGCAACCTTCCCATACTTCAGATATAAAAGCCAAGGGCAGGGCCTAGTAAAGTGTCTGAAACGTATAGCTCCAAATTCATTATTAAAGTTATAATTAATATTGAGAATATTCAGTGTCCATATTGGGCCTTCTAATTGAATTACTATGACAGCTGCTAAGTCATTTTCATACAACTAATCATTTTCTTCTTTCTCTCTCCCTCTCTTTTCCTTTGAAAAGGACATTGCATTAAGATGTTTCATATCAAACCATTCAAGAGCAGAGGACCCATCAAGAAAGGCCAGAGACTTGGTGTAATGCTCCCAATGCAAAAAGTGTACCCTGGAATTACATCTCATGTTCACATCCAGAATTGTGACTTGACCGATCCAACTCACTACTTGTAAATGTGTGTAAATTCATGCACAAACATGAACCAAAACATTTGAGCTATTGTCTGTGTAGTTAAAACTGTTTCTCTCTAAAAAATGGAGCCAATAAAATGGAAGCCCTTTTATAAGGAACTGTGGTCCTTTTGTTGGGGCTTGGAGGAGTGAGGTGCCAAAGCTACTTATTCATAGATTCATAGATGTTAGGGACCGGAAGGGACCTCACAGATCATTGGGTCCAACCCCCCACACTAGGCAGGAAGACAGCTGGGGTTAGGTGACCCCAGCAAAGTGACTGTCAGGTCTCTTCTTGAAAACCTCCAGGGTAGGTGACTGCACTACCTCTGGGTGGAGTTTGTTTCACAGCCTGCACACTCCAACTGTGAAGGAGTTTTTCCTGCTATTAAGCCTGAAGCGGCCTTCCAGGAGTTTGTATCCATTGGTCCTGGTCTTCCGTGGGGGAGCCCTAGAGAACAGTTCTTCACCAAGCTCCTGATGTACTCCTCTGATACAGCGGTAAGCCGCTACCAAGTCCCCTCTCAACCTTCTCTTCTCTAGGCTAAGGCGACCCAGGTCCCTCAGCCTTTCCTCGTATGGCTCGCCTTGGAAGTCCCTAAGCACACGGGTGGCTCTTCTCTGTGTGGCGAGCCAGCAGGGGGTGCTCCTGCGTTGAGCCGACCACCTCACTGAGCCCGACCACCTTCCAGGCTCCGAGTGCCTCCCTGGGGTGCCTCACGTCCGGCCGACCCCCTTCCTGGAGCACACCCGCTAGCCTGGGGTTCCCGCTGCCACCACCCGGGGCTCTGGACTTAATTCTGGCTCTGTGCATCCTGGGAAACACAAGTCTAGCAGCCCCCAAGGGTACTTGGTTCAGTTCAGGAAGTTGGGATGCTTCCCTCAGTCGGAAGCACAAGTAGTGGTCTCCCTTAGTCAGCTGAACCAAGGGGACCCCAAGGCATAATCTAGACCCACTCCCAATAAGCCTCCCACACTAGATACCAAGGAGAACTTTATTGCTTACAAGGGGAGGGTTAGAATAGGGTACAGGGTAGAGCAATATCAGAGAAATCCCATACAGCAAAGTCCCCTGGCTGGCTAGCCTTTTGATCGTGCATCTGAGTTCCTGCAAGCTAGATATCCAGTTCGATCTCAGGTAGCTTACTCACAAGTATCATCCAGAGGCAGGTGGAGATTCCCTCTGGAGGCAGGCAGTTCCTTGATCATGAGTTTTGAGAGAGAGCAAGTTTCAGATGGTGCAGCTCTTCTCTGTCTCTGAGTCACCCTCATGGCTGCTGCCCCCTCCTCCTGGGCAGTCCTTAACTTATATAGCCCTTGTGACCTCATTTACCTGGTCCAATGGAGTCCAGCACCTGTTGGCAGTCAGCCAACCAATTTGAAATACATCACTAGTTGGCGGGCAGACTCTAGCCCATCAGGGAGGAATCCCCTCACCCAGGTATGTGACACTAGTCACGTAGGCAGAGGGAGCAGGTTTCCCCCTCCCTCAGGAATGTATCCAGCTCAGGTTACCTAAAGAGAGAGGGTAAAGGTGTGTGTCCTCTGCTGGGCCCATCTTAACCACATTTTCACGGAGCAGAGTTTTTGGGGGAGAAACAAAGGTGGCTTTCTGCCACACTCTGGACCCTCTCCAGGGTTTCCATGTCCTTGTTGAAGGGCGGCGCCCAGAACTGGACGCAGCACTCCACCGGCGGTCTCACCAGTGCTGACTACAGTGGGAGCATCACTACCCTAGTTTTACATGAGATGCATCGGTTGATGCATGCCAGTGTGTTATTTGCCGTGCTGGACACCGCCTCGCACCGACGGCTCATGTTCATGCGATGGTCAATCATTACCCCTAGGTCTCTTTCAGCCGTGGTGCAAGTCAAGCTGTCACCACTGCGCCTGTATGTATGTTGAGGGTTGTTTGTCCCCAGATGCAGCACATTACACTTGGTCGTGTTCAACTTCACCTGATTCTGGTTTGCCCAACCCTTGAGCCTGTCCAGGTCCACCTGTGTCTGCAACCTATCTCCTCTACGGCTACGCTTCAATCATGCGAGGGGTCCCACCAGATCTCCGTGATCCCTACCAGGTCATATTGCCCACTAGAGAGCAGGAGGGCTAGCCCCTCCTACTTGTTCCCCATGCTCCTGGCATTAGTGTACAGGCAGCTGAGGCCCACAACTCACACCCTGGATTTCCTGAGATGCTGCCGGAGAACTGTTTGGTTCACATTTTCAAAACCAGTTGTGCTTGTGTCCTCCACAAGGCAGCTTTCCTGTGTGCCAGTCCCCTGGCATGCTCCACTTGGAGTTCCTCCGTCCCCCAACAAAGTCCTTGATCCTCTCCCAGTAGGATAAACACTTACTGATAGGATGGGGCATGTCAGGGGAACATTTCCAGTGTCTTACCGGAAACTTTGGGAACTAAGCCAAGGTAAAGGTGCTCGGATTTGTTACTGACCAAAGGGGTTTCATTTTTGACCCCCACCCCCAAAAAAAACCCAAACAAAAAACAAAAAGCCCACAGCTGGTGTTTCCACTTCTGTGGAAAATTTAATTTAGTCAGATACCCTATTTTCCACCTTTTTTTTTTCTAATCCAGTTTCCAAAACTTAACCTTCTGCATGGAAATCAGTAAGAGCAAGAGAACTTGCTGGCTATCAAAAACATCCAATTACAAGCTCTGCTCTAAATGCCTATTGTGGCATGAGGCGTGCCCACGGGTAACCTGTTTCGGAAGTACAGGATTCTAGGAAACAAGGCTGACAGTTGTGTGTGTCATGGGTGTGTCTTCTAGAGGAACCACGCCTTGCGTGTGACAGTTGTGTGTGTCATGGGTGTGTCTTCTAGAGGAACCACGCCTTGCGTGTGACAGTTGTGTGTGTCATGGGTGTGTCTTCTAGAGGAACCACGCCTTGCGTGTGACAGTTGTGTGTGTCATGGGTGTGTCTTCTAGAGGAACCACGCCTTGCGTGTGACAGTTGTGTGTGTCATGGGTGTGTCTTCTAGAGGAACCACGCCTTGTGTGTGACAGATGTGTGTGTCATGGGTGTGTCTTCTGGAGGAACCAAATCCAAAACCCCAAAAAACCCCAGTGGTGCTACCTTTTCAAGGTCTTCCTGATTGTGCCATAATCAGTCTTCTCCACTTCTCTCTTAGCTGTAACGCTGGTTACTGAGGACAGACGCATCATACCCGCATCCTGCACTCACCTTCACAAAACACAAAGCTAGGAGGAGAGGGAGTGGGTGCAGGCTGAATGCATTGTACACTCCCTCTCCTAGAAACGTTTCCAGGGGTGGAAATTTTCCATTAATGTCTACCAGTAGAAATGAATGGCCTAAGTGGCCAATTGTATTTGTCTTTCACAACCAGACTTATCAGCAGCATTACTGGTTTATTTTCCTATTGCAATCCGGGAAATGAAACTGAAGATGGAAGTCTGACTGGGTAAGGAGAATATATAAATGAAGCTAGATGCACCACATTGCATCCTTGACTTGATCAAGAAGACACCAGTGAGAGACCTGCAAAAATGTTGACAATGAAGGTGATCGTTCTTGCTGGCTTACTGTCCATTGGTAAGTTAATACGGATATTTGCTACGTTTTGCTCATCTCTTTCTCAAGCTTCCTAGGAGAGGTTCCTTAGCTTTGCTATGAAGTAAATAGTCTTGCAGGGAACAATCCTTCCACATGGGCTTTTGTCTTGTGAAGGCTTAAGGCAAAATGCAATATTTTATTAACATTTTTCTCTAAGGAAATATAAAAACCTTCCTGTACAAAGTATTTTATTAGCAATTTGGAGTGCATGCTAGAACACATTAAAGGCTTGTCTCTGCACAGCCCTTTAAGAATATTAAGCTAAATCAGGTAAAGGTCCCTTGCTAAAGGGAACTCGGGCCACTTTATACCTGAAGAAAAGTCCTTATGAGGGGATTTACAATGCTTTTGTTTATGCACATAGTCCTCATCCCTTTATTTGATTTCCTTTACTTTCCTTGCGCGTCCCTATACAAACTGAAGCTGACTGGCTCTAGGCCAGGATAGCTGTAAAACTGACATGGTTTTAGACTAATTCCAGATTAAGACATGAGATAAATACCTGCACTCCGGTTGCTGGCATGGCTCTATTTCTTAGCGAGCAGAACCAGAGTCTTAAAACAAATGACTCTATTAGACAAAGTCACACAAAGAAGCTACAACCAAGCTATAACCTTCTAGACTGGCAGAAATGACCCACTTCTGTCCTCATCATCAACACAGCGTCATTGAGTTTAATCCTTGAGCTAAAAGTCAGACCCGTAGTCTGTGGCCTCGTTCACATTAAGGTTTTTTTGCTGAATATCTTTTTGTATTAATTCCATTGTACTAATAATTGAGTTGTATTCAAATCAAACAAGATGACAAGGCTGCCATCCATTTAACCGTGCTAATTTAGAACATCGTTAGCTAATCTAAATGAGATCATCTAATTGCATCGTCAGATGACACGATGCTTAAACTGGGCATATATGATTAGATATAACTTGTGTCATTATATATATTAAGTTAACTCTGCATTAACATGAGTGAAAGCAACTGTATGGAAACAAGGCTTGAGTTTACACTTGCTAACTACTCTCTTGTACAAGACTAGATAAGTCCCTTCAGCTGTGTATGTTTTATTTTTTCCTACAGTTGCGGCGGGACCCTGGGGACAAATATGCAATGGCAACCCCAAAAATAAATTAAGGACTTGTGATCACCTTGGCTGTGGACACTATAATGCTAAAAGGTAAGATACAATGTGACGTGCTAATAGTTAGTTCAGTATTATTGTGCCTAACAGATGTTTAAAGGGTAGAGATTCCCACTTGGATTTAAGATTGTAAAGTTAATACTATGCATAAACAGGCAGAGGAGTACAGTAGCTCCAATGGTGTTTTATAGTTTCATTCTGCAGAGATTACGTGCCCTCTACATTCATCCATGGAGGCCAGAATGTAAATCTCTGTTATCTGTTTTATCCATAAACACTTTCAGAATAAATGGGTTGCATAAAGGAGTGGATGTGTTATGTCAGGATGGATCAACAGTGCGGGCACCTTTCAGTGGAAGAATTGTCAGCCGGGCGAAGCCTTATGGAAATGGTAATGCTGTTGACAATGGCGTCCAGCTTTCTGGATCAGGTAAGTGAGACAAACTGCTTCTATATTTCTTAAACGTTAAAATCACTAGATACGGATACAATATGTTGGGTCATTCACAGAGATACATTAAAACCACATATGTATATATGTGCGTTAGCACCCTGCCCGGGTGGCCCTAGGGGGGCACTGCTGCCCTGGAGGGAAGCACCAGGCCCTGCTACAGCTCAGGGGTGGAGTGACCTGGTGGTAGCTGGCAGGGGCAGGCTCCGCCAAGGCAAAATTAAGCAGCGAGCGGCCTGATCTTTTTTTGTCCCGGAGCCTGCCTGCATCTCCCGCAGCTCTACAGCGATCTGCTGGAGGCATGGGCGACTGGTGCCTCCTTAGTCAAGGGGGTATGTGCCCCCACGGTGACCGGGGCAGGAGGGAGTTCCCCCTTGGCCAAACTTGCTAACCAGGGGAGGGGCGGTGGGGCAGAGGGGGGAAGAGGGTGTCCCCCACAGCCAATTGGGAGGCGGGCGATCACTATGGGCAGTCGTTGCAGCTGCTTCCAGCGGTGGCTGCAGCCGCTTCTGGCAGCACCATGGCACTCCAGTCCCCAGCTGGTACTTGCAGGGGGG
>NW_005841875.1:1359630-1362681 GCF_000455745.1 Alligator sinensis
CCACTTTATACCTGAAGAAAAGTCCTTATGAGGGGATTTACAATGCTTTTGTTTAGGCACATAGTCCTCATCCCTTTATTTGATTTCCTTTACTTTCCTTGCGCGTCCCTATGCAAACTGAAGCTGACTGGTTCTAGGCCAGGATAGCTGTAAAACTGACATGGTTTTAGACTAATTCCAGATTAAGACATGAGATAAATACCTGCACTCCGGTTGCTGGCATGGCTCTATTTCTTAGCGAGCAGAACCAGAGTCTTAAAACAAATGACTCTATTAGACAAAGTCACACAAAGAAGCTACAACCAAGCTATAACCTTCTAGACTGGCAGAAATGACCCACTTGTGTCCTCATCATCAACACAGCATCATTGAGTTTAACCCTTGAACTAAGAGCCAGACCCATAGTCTGTGGCCTCGTGCACATTAAGGTTTTTTTGCTTAATATCTTTTTGTATTTATTCCACTGGAGTTGTACTCAAATCAAACAAGGTGACAAGGCTGCCATCCTGCAATTTAGAACATCGTTAGATAACCTAAATGAGATCATCTCACTGCATTGACAGATGACACGATGCTTAAACTGGGAATATGATTATATACGTCTTGTGTCATTATATATATAATGTTAACTCTGCGTTAACATGAGTGAAGCAACTGTGGGAAGAAAAGTCCCAGACAGTGTGTCATGGAAACAAGGCTTGAGTTTACACTTGCTAACTACTCTCTTGTACAAGACTAGATAAGTCCCTTCAGCTGTGTATGTTTTATTTTTTCCTACAGTTGCGGCGGGACCCTGGGGACAAGTATGTGATGGCAACCCCGGAAATAATAAAAGGACTTGTGATCGCCATGGCTGTGGACACTATGGTGCTCCAAGGTAATGGGATGTGCTAATTGCTAGTTCAGTATTATTGTGCCTAACAGACGTTTAAAGGGTAGAGATTCCCACTTGGATTTAAGATTGTAAAGTTAATACTATGCATAAACAGGCAGAGGAGTACAGTAGCTCCAATGGTATTTTATAGTTTCATTCTGCAGAGATTACGTGCCCTCTACATTCATCCATGGAGGCCAGAATGTAAATCTCTATTCTCTGTTTTATCCATAAACACTTTCAGAGGAAAAGGGGTGCATCGAGGAGTAGACGTGTTATGTCAGGATGGATCAACAGTGCGGGCACCTTTCAGTGGAAGAATTGACAGGCGGGCGAATCCTTATGGAAATGGTAATGCTGTTGACAATGGCGTCCAGCTTTCTGGATCAGGTAAGTGAGACAAACTGCTTCTATATTTCTTAAACGTTAAAATCACTAGATACGGATACAATATGTTGGGTCATTCACAGAGATACATTAAAACCACATATGTATATATGTGCGTTAGCACCCTGCCCGGGTGGCCCTGGGGGGGCACTGCTGCCCCGGAGGGAAGCACCAGGCCCTGCTACAGCTCAGGGGCGGAGTGACCTGGTGGTAGCTGGCAGGGGCAGGCTCCGCCAAGGCAAAAAAATAAGCAGCGAGGGGCCTGAACTTTTTTTTTTCTCCCAGAGCCTGCCTGCATCTCCCGCAGCTACGGAGCGATCTGCTGGAAGCATGGGCGACTGGTGCCTCCTTAGTCTGGGCAGGGGGGGCATGTGCCCCCACATTGACCGGGGCAGGAGGGAGTACCCCCTCGGCCAAACTCGCTAACCAGTGGGGGGAGAAGGTTTTCCCCACAGCTGATTGTGAGACAGGCGATCACTATGTGCAGTCATTGCAGCTGCTTCCAGAAGTGGCTACAGCTGCTTCTGGGAGCACCATGGCAGTCCACTCCCCAGCTGGTACTTAAAGGGGACGCACCTGCACCCCCTGCCCATCACCTAAGGGTGTAGGGGCTGTACCGGTGCTCTCAGGGGGTGCACGTGCACCCTCATACACCCCCCATGCATCATCACTGGCCGGAGGGTCACACAGCCCCTGTTTTTGCACTTTGCCTATTAATTATGTTACTAAGTCTAAGGACTAAATAATTTTCATACAGATGATGGTTTCCTTTTCTCTCCCTCCCCTTCCCTGTTTATGAAAGGTTACTGCATCAAGATGTTTTATATCCAACCAGTTAAATACAGTGGATCCATCAAGAAGGGTGAAACCCTAGGTAGAATGCTACCAATGCAAAGCGTATACCCTGGGATTCAGTCTCACGTTCACATCCAGAATTGTGATCGGTCAGATCCCACCCGCAACTTGTAAGTGAAATCTGCAAACCTGGAAACAGGGCCCACAAAACTGGAACTACTTCAGTCCTAATAGCACATCCTCTTCAGCCTGACGTTCTTTTTGGGGGGGAAACGATGCCAGCGAACAAGATACTGCTTGTTATTGCTCCGCGGAAATTGCTCTACTGGTCACAGGAAAGCTAAAGAAGCGCACGTGGGAGGAGGAGGAGTGCAGGTGCTTGTTCCCATGTCCATCACTTAAAAGGTGACCTACACTTTGAGAAAAATCCTTGTGAACACCTCACTTCTGGAAAGAAATGTCTGCATTGCTGGAAGCCCTATCAAAAGATGGTTTTCCCCATCCAGATGAGAAGCCCAGACTCTGTATGAAATATAATTTGATTAAAGCCTTGCCTTCCTGTAAATTGAACTTGTGTGTTGTTGTCTTTAGGTGCCTTTCTCTGCCTGCCCAAAAATGCTATATAATCCCCAAACTAAGCTTCTTTCCAAGGTATATCTCTCTTTGAAATAGAGGATCACCTCAAACCTTCCTCTACTTCCTACCTGAGGGCGCCTGCCCCTGGAGAGCCATGCCAGATCTCTTCCATGCAGGTGGGAGACCTACTTCCCCCAATGAGCAACCAAAATACCCACTCGATCTTGGCCCAGAAAGTCAAGCTAAGACACAACGCTACCAATGTGCCACTGCCCTCTTCAAGCACAACGCCATCTGAGAAGTGCTCTGGGACCACTGGTACTAAGAGGAAGTTGATACCTCTTCTTCAGCGCTCTCAGGCATGAGCCACCTCCCTGCTCCTGCTTTGCTCAGGCCAAACACAGACATGGTGGGGGCTC
>NW_005841875.1:1363114-1381526 GCF_000455745.1 Alligator sinensis
CTGCTCACAGGTGTGGAGGGGCAGGGCAGGCGGAGCTCACACCTGCTCATGACAAGGCAGTGACTTGCACAGGTGGTTGCAAAGGGAGAGACGCCTGACCTGGCAAAGGGACTGAGGAACGCAGCTTCATTTTCAGCAGCTCAAACTGACAGTAACTTGCCCAAATCCCTCGCGTGGCTGGTCAGCTAGCACAGCCTGCTGCTCCTCTTGTGAAACTGCGATACACATATTATAGGCCAATATATTCTGTCAGTGTTGAACTAAAACCTATCTTAAAGCTGCATTTGCTTTTTACTTTCTATCAGGACTCATAGTAGAGATGATATCTTTTATCAGACCAGCAAGATTTTTTGCAAAATGTTTTCTTTAATTGCAAGCTTTCGGGCATGAACGCCTTCATCAGGCATGGGAGAAAAGATTGTAAAAGTTCTCCTGGGTAGAAATCTACCTTCCCGACACGCTCTCCTCTTGCTCTTTCAAGTCATGCCTGGCAGAAACCTCTCACTTGATTACTCCATTTCCTTCTCAGATTTCCTTATTCTTGGTCTTGAAGATGAAATATTGCAAATATAGTTGCTACTTGATTACAAGTGAAGGCCAAATAATATGATTTACTATGATTGCCCCCTGGTCATCATGAATCATGCAGAGGTGGATTTTCTGTATTTGAGCTCCTCCTTGAGCTTGTGGTCAAAAACCCGTCCTAATCAAACTGGTCCCTCCAAAGATGATACTGCTGAAGCCTGGGGCTAGGTACCTGCCCTTTCGTTTTTTGTGTGTCCTTAGCAGATTTTGTTGGAGTCTGACAGGCTGCATCCCTCTCCAAACAGATGTGGGAGTGCTTTTATGTTGATAATGATTGTGTGCGCCTCGGTTTCCCCTGCTTTTCTGAATGCAGTTATACCCTGGGGTCAGAAAGGTTTGGATGCAGTTATACCCTGGGGTCAGAAAGGTTCATGTCAAGTCTGGAGTTGTGGGGGTCGGAGCAAGGAGTGAGAAGTGGATCCCTGAATATAGCTGTGTGGAAAAGAGCAGACAAGGGGCATGGACTCCTTCACAGGAGGAAGACACGCTTAAAGACAATACAGGCTTGAACCCATTAGGATTCATTGTTAACCACTGGCATCAGAGAGGTGGGATCAGACAAGCCTGTTGGGTAATAGATGGTCTAAAAAGAGAAAGCATCAAGGGAGGGAAAAGGAAGTCAGGGGAGAGAAGAGATCCCATCTCTGGGCATCTCTCTGAGGCCTTACATCCTAATCAGGGCTTGGTAATGCTGCCAATCTGTCTTTAGGGAAGAAGAAGGGATTGTCTCCCTGTTGGGTTGGTAGTATCTGATGAAGTAGGTTGCTGCTTTTAAAAAATCTCATGACTCTGAACCAGCTAGTCTCTAAGGTGTTGCCATTTGGGTTAAGTTGAGGAGAGCTGTACGCTCCTACTTACCCTCTGTAACCCTCCAGAGACTGCTTGAGGCAGTGCTGTGGGGATTTGCCAGCAGCAGCAGTGGCCCCAGAGGGTTGGATGGTGACAGTGGAGCAGCCCTGACAGCTGCTTGGAGCCGACGCTGCTGCAAGCAGAGCAACAGCCCAAACTGTGGATCCTCCCTTACCTCCGCAGAGAGAAGTTGTGGAAACCCAAAACCTGCCCCACAGATGGGAGAGGTCAGCTGGCCAGAAATATGGACTCCTCTAGGCCAGGTCAACTCTCCATGAGTGGATATAACTAAGGCAAGAGGGCTTACTGACTACCCCATCAGCTTCACTCAGTGGGGAAAGTAGTGACTGGATTAGAGCAAGAGCACATTGTGGGTCACTTCTCTTCCTGTCAATGCATCCCACAGGTTTTCCCAAAATCACTTGTTTCTAAATGGCATTCCCTTTAACGAAATCCCGATTTAATATTTATCCCCTGCTTGTGAGTGGGGAAGTGATGCTCATGACTCTTAGCCTAACCCCTTTTATTGTATTCATTATGCATCTATGACCTGGTTCAGTCTGAGACCCACAGCTTCATTGCTTGCACTTCAACATGGGGGTGGGTTGCCCATGCAATCCTGCAGAGAAAACCCCCATGGCTGGTGTTGCAGAGTGGAAGGCACAATCTGGCACCCCTCTGCTTGCCAGCACGCTGCACCATTGGTCATGCCAGAGCCGCTCCACCATTGCAATGGAAACACTGGCTGGAATAATGACCTCTTTTCTTGGAGAGCACCAGGCTTTCTTTCAACTTAAGAGCTATTTCTACTACCCCCAGCAGCTCCTGTGTTCTCTTTGAAAAGCTTTTAATCAATACTCACATCCCGAGACATCAAGAGGGGTAGCAGGAGCAAGAAAGTAAAGGAGAATGTACATAGGCTTGGCTCATGTCCCCATGAATGCGAGCCCCAGTACCCGAGCTCTAAATGCTTAGCTTCCCTCCATTTTCTGTACCTCTCTCTGTCCCTTGTGCTGCAGGAGAAGATGTGACATAAGAGTCGCTCCTCAGGAGCTGTGCAATTTTTTGGGTGATTGTCCCATTTCCTTCTGCTGTTGTGTACTAAGTGGCTAATTATTTGATTTCAAAACCAAACCTATCAACGGTTATATTGTTTGTTAACATCCCCTTTGCATAACCTGTGAATATTGCTGATTTAGGGTGCAAAGTTCTTCCTATTCAATTTGGACTGACCAGGATAACAGGCTAACCATTTCCTGAGCACAGTGAAGAGGTACGCTGTATTTTCACTTGGATTTGATCCCGGAGCTCAGGTCAAGGCACTGAGAAATGCCAGCTCAGACTGATCACTTTGGCTGGCTTGTTTTCCAACAGTAATCAAGAGGGCTAAATTGCATAAATTCTCTTGAGGCTTTTAAGTGTGCCAGAAATGTGTGTTCAAATATATATATACATATATATATACATACATATATATACATACACACACATATACATATATATCTATATAGATATATATATTTATCTATATAGATTTATATATTTATCTATTTATAATTTATTTATTATTTATTTATATATATAAATATCTATCTATCTATATATATCTATATAGATATATAGATATACACACACACATATAAAGATGCACACACACATATAGATACACACACATACACCCACACCTACATACACACACACACACACACATTATATATACACACATACACCCACACCCACATATACACACATACACACACACATTATATATATATATATATATATATACACACACACACACACACACACATAGATATATATAGATATAGATATAGATATATGCATACACACACACACTTTTTTTCCTGAGAGAACATATATTTCTCCCATATATTTTTGAGGGCAGATTTCTGGAAGAAGTGCATTTGGGTTTATCAGAAGTAAATATTCTTGCAGCAAAAACCATCCAGCTGCATTTGTCTTCTGAAGAATGAAGGTAAAATATTGTAAACATCTATTACTTGAGAAAATAGAAAAGACCCAGCCCAGATGCAGGAAGATGTCTTGTTCAGATGAAAAGCAAAGAGGTAAAGGGAGACTAACTTCTAGGAGCATACTGAAGCAGGCAATTCATTTCTAGTAGCATACTGAGGTCCAAATAAGGTGCTCTTCAAGGGGTCATGATGACTTGATAATCAGGATCTATTTCAGCTGAGGTACAAGGTCTAAGCAAGCAGTGCTACCAGGAAGATGGAGAGCAGTCAAGTTTCTATGTATGATGACCCAAGGAGAAGGAAATTAAGCCCTTATGGCTTGAAGCAGTGTTTATAGGAGAGGCCAGGTGAGAGCACGGTGCCAGGCATTTCATCTGAGGCAGACAGAACAATATTATCTTTCTGTTGTGATGAGGGCTGAGCCATTGCCCCAGACGTGTACCCCCTTGTACCTCTGCCTATGCTCTTAGACCAACACGGCTACAACCTATACTGGCATTTCTAAAAGAGCGTGTTCCCAAGTCAAACCAGAACTGTGTGTTACACCGGAAGATGAAAGGGGGGAGGGAGAAACCATTGGAGGTTTTTGTGGATGTTCTCTCAGAAAAATGTCCACAAAGGTGCATACACTTTGGCAAAAAAGAAATGCAAAACTCAAACTCTTGCTTCAGAGATGATACCTTTTATCAGACCAACTAAGAAATCGCACAAAAAAATCCTTTTTCTGCAAGCTTTCAGGCATACACGCCCTTCCTCAGGCTCAGGGAAAATTAAGGCTGGTAAAAAGTCCCTGTAGGTAGAAAATAAACTTCATTTTTGCACAGAGGGAGCTGAAGCTGGAAGTCTGTCCCTCTGGGTCCAAAGAATTTTTTGATCATGAGCTGGAAGGGAGCTTCAAAAGGAGACTGCTGCAAAACCTGCAGGTGGCAAGACTAGCCAGGAGCTTTGTAAAGGTTTCTTCTAGTGAAACCATCACCTCTCAACCACAGTCAATTATATGGTTATCTGCTCTCGAGGGAAAGTGGGATTATTGCTGAGCCCAGGCATGCATGTGCTTGCCTTTCAACTTTTACTTTTGATTTGTAAAATGTAAAACTGTGCGTGTGACATTTATTAACAGACTTTACAAGCTCTTTTTATTTCTGACCAGGAATTTCTTGGCAAATTATGCAGGGTGAAAACAGGCTGCCGTTGGCTATTTCATAGGCTGAGGGGATATAGGTATGAAGGGAGGCTGGGATGCTTTCACCTTACAAGAACTTTAGAAAGTCTTCTCTTCCCTCGGAATTGCGAGAGACCTTAGGAGAAATCTCCAACATTCAAAAACTTGTCTAACTTTACCCCAACTATATAGCTGGTCCAATAAAAGATAAAATAAAAGATAGCCTAAGAAATCCTTGCCTTTTGCATAATTTCTGGACCATCATGGCTACAACATCTCTTTTACACTACCTATCCGAAGTTAGCTTCTCTACTGGAAAAGTCATTGTGGAGCTGGCTGTAACTGGCTATTGTTTTATGTCAACATGCACCTACTAATGCCAAAGCATTTGTAATCATAACAGTATTTTAGAACGGTCTCGAAAGCATCCAAGCAGGTAGCTATCGCAGAGCTCTCAGGCTCATTCAAAGTCTCTGGACATTGATACATATAGCACATCCCTTGCCTTCCTATAACCTCCTTTAGAAGTGTGTCTGGAAGCTCCCAACAGCCTACTCCTTAGCTGGAGTAGCACTAGCCAGCCATGATCGCTTACTTCCATATGGCTTAACTTTTCTCCTCCACCCAAATGCTCCCTGGGGATTTCCATGCCATTGGTCCTCAACTGTGTCTTCTCATACACCTTCAGGATGTGCTCCTTTTCTCCCAGAAAAGATATTATTTCAGACCAAAATAAAAAAGTATGGCTTATTTTTTCAACTCAGATTTACTTTCCATACTCAAGGCCACTGGAACGTCCGCCCCAAGGCCCCCTGAACGGCCGCCTTTGAATTAGAATATTTTCCAAATGTCATCTTCATAAACATTTGTTCCCCTACCCTCCATCCCTCTACTTTAGCTTATATTGTGTATGAGTCCTAACAGGATCCTGTTTTGAGAGAACAAAAGATTTAGCAGACATCTATCCCAACCAAAGACAACCTGAGCAGGGTGCGGAGCCCTGGCCCTGGACACGAGGAAGCCGGTGGCGGGGAAGTGGTGGTGCCGAGCGGCCAGATGTGAAGCCAGTGGCAGTGCGGAGTCGCTGCAGCTGCTCTGCCCAGCTCTGTGGGGCCCCCCAAAATGCGGGGCCCGGGGTGGTCACCCTAATTCGTTCCCCTCTAGGGATGGCCCCGATCCCAACACTTGCTGTGCCTAGCTTCCTATAAATCAGAGACCTTAGGAGAAATCTCCAACATTCAAAAACTTGTCTAACTTTACCCCAACTATATAGCTGGTCCAATAAAAGATAAAATAAAAGATAGCCTAAGAAATCCTTGCCTTTTGCATAATTTCTGGACCATCATGGCTACAACATCTCTTTTACACTACCTATCCGAAGTTAGCTTCTCTACTGGAAAAGTCATTGTGGAGCTGGCTGTAACTGGCTATTGTTTTATGTCAAACATTTTACCCATGAATTTGTTGTCCACATCTCCATCTTATGGTAGAATATGAGCAAGACAGGCTGAACAACTGTGATACGGCAATATGTAGATGAACCAAGTATAGAGAAGGAATGAGCTACACAGCAACATTGTCTTGATAGCACAACGTGCTGATATAAGATGGAAATGGAGTAGAGTGCAATTTAATATTTTTTTCATAGTATAAGCCTCTAACTGGCCACACTACTCCACCCCACTTGTCCAAACACCTCAACATAGGGTCAAGAAGAACCCCTCTTCCAGCAGTCTGTTACTGGTGCCCAAGTCCATGCTTTTCATTAGCGTTCGTTAAAGATGCTGACAATGGGAATGAAATGTGTTATTAAAGGTAAAGATGCTTGTCCATCGTGTTGGCAAGGAAAATGGAAAACTTCACACTTTCATTTCAACTGGCCAAAGTCTGTCTTAGATTGTAAGTCTGGCTGCCAAATAGAAAAGATAATCATCTGAAAAAGCCACATTAAAAGGTTGTATAAAACCCCTCAAACTGTATGCCCTCTGAGAGGGAATACCCATTGACCTATACCCCAGGAGCAAAACAGCCGGTAATGTAACCCTGCCAGGACAGGACTCAGCACCTTTACTCTCCCATAGTGCTCATGACTTGTAGCCTATCCCTTCTTTGCACACACAGTGCACATCTGTGACGTGTTTAAATGTGAGCGTTGAGCAGATATACACCATCATCTGAGACGGAGAGGAAACAGGCAACAACCCAACAGCAGAATTCAGCCATCTATGAAGTGCTGCACGGAGGTTACACACTGGAGCTCCTGTAGCAGCTGGAGGCCTGGCATAACCACAAATGTCCTCCAGAAAGCACCAGAGCTCCTGAGCATATTTACAGTACCCCCAAGCAACACTAAATTTACCCACTAGATGTTCTGTGACTCCAGTGGAAGAGTGATAAGGAACACATCTCAAAGAAATGAGATGATAATGAACACATCTCAAAGGTCCCTTCCAGCCCTAATGTCTATGAAATCTTAGAGTAGGAACAAGAGGAACAGAGTCAGAGGCACAATCTGATTATCCATAAAAGACCCAAATGGACAGTTGGGTTGTCAGGGCTTGGACACTATGCTTTGGGCTCCCGTGCACCTTTTTACACCTCTCCCGGCCTGCTCAATGTCAGGGAAAGATATGGCGCAATTGCAACTCCTCGAGAGCTGTGCAATGTTTTGGGCGATTGTCCCATTTCCTTCTGTTACTGTGTGCTAAGTGGCTAATTATTTGGTGTCACAACCAAACTGATCAACGGTTATATTTTCTGTTAACGTCCCCCCTTACCTAATTTGGGAGCATTACAGGTGCAAATGCCTGCTCGAGTCTGATTGGCTAAAGAGACTGGCCTAGCCCCTGCTGGAATGTATAAATAATGAAGAGGTGCAGCACACTGTGTCTTTGACCTGGTCAAAGATCAGAGGTGAAACGGCTACAAAATGCCAACCCTCAAACTGATTGTGCTTGCTGGTCTGGTTTCCATTGGTAAGTCAAGATTTCTTTCTCATATTATCACTGCTTTAGTAGACACGCATTTGCTTTAAATGTTTTTGCAGCAATACTTAATGTGGCATATGCCTATGAAGGGTAAATGGAAAATATTTCTATCAGAGAAACTGTAACAACATATATGTGCATCAATTCTGCCAGAAATGTGGAGTCAGCACTTTATCACAATAAAAGGGTTTAATGTAATGGCATGATTACAGCCAAATTAAAGTACTTTGCTTAGTTTCTCAGACTAATGAAGAATGCAGCTGGATATGGTCAACCAAGTTGTTAGCTTTGCTTTGTTTCTACAGGAATGTGCCGTTAGTTTGTCTAGTCTTATCTCCGCTCTGCTCATGGAAACTGAGGCTGGGGGAACCAGAGGGATAAAACATTTGTGCAGTGGCAAGAGTATCTTTCTAAGGGTTGTTTCCAAATGATAAGAAGTTCTTAATCGAGCTAGATATAGGCATCTCTGACAAGTTTTACACCACTTTGGTTCTAAATCCTAGGAAAGTATCAAAAGACCACTCTTTCTGGGTAGGATTCAGGCATAAATGCTAATTTCAGATTGAAGCAAGCCTCCCCCGTAGTAACAAAATACACATTTTGGTAGCACGTCACTGGAGTTCAACATGAGGTTGCCATTGTCTTTCACAGCCAGGCTCCTTTCCTCTGAATGCTGAGGTTTGGAAATAGGGATGGCATAACCTAGCTCCAGACCACACACAGGAGCTCTGCCTTCCTTACAGCCTGGGGCGGGAGGGTGGCGTGTGTTCCCAAGGGTAGGGGCAGCACACGCTGCCCTGGGAACTGCTTCTGTCACTGCATTACAGCTGTTATTAAGATCCACTCCACTAGCTTTCACTCCAGGGCTTCTGGGATCTCCACCTGTGAAAAAGCAAGTGAATAGGGGCTGAGAAATGATAATAGAGATGGAACAATCATCTCTGCAAAGAAGATCTTTCCGTCTAGGAAAGAGTTGGGGATGTGACTTCTCTTCTTCCATGTCTCTCATACTCTTAAAAGCTTACCCTTCTCTGAACAACGTGGTCCCTAAGGTGCCACCCTGCCCTGTTTTCTGCCTAATGACTTTCTTGTGGCCACATTCATGCCAGCAAAAAATACAAATACCACTTTCAAGTTGCAAATTCACAGCTGAGTAAGTTAATAGTCCTGAGAATCAAGGATACTAGGAAACATGGAAAGGGGGAAAGCTGCCCTCAGACAGGGAGCACCTCAACGTACACCTCTGGTGGAGTATTATTTGGGTGAATTAAGCTTTCTTTTTATGAGGCCAACCTGATGGGGAACTATAGCCTTTTGAGATCACATACACATGTCTTTCAATTCTAGAGCCCACTGAATGCTGCAGGCAGCATAGATAGGCTTCTTTACAAATACTTAGCAGCACATAAGAGTTGAAATATGGAGCAGGGCCACATCCTACACAGCAGTGAAGAAACTACAAAATGATGGCCCCTTTCCCAAAGATGTTACAATCTAGGTAATGCATGGTGATCCCTTTAAAATTATACTGATTGCACAAGATACTCTGATATCGAGACCTGTTCAGGATTGATTTTTTTGAAATCCCTTTTCTACTTGTTTCCGTTGAATTAAGAAAGAAGAATAAATCTAGAATAAATCTTTTCCATACAGTCATTTAAAGTTTCTTTGTAGACAATTGTAGAAGGCAGTTGAATTTTCTTTGCTTGTTTCTTTAATAGTTGCTGCACAACAATGGGGACAAATTTGTCAGGGGAATCCCACAAATGAAATCAGAGGCTGTGATTCATATGGCTGTGGACACTACAATGCTGAAAGGTAATATACTGAGAAATCAGGGAGGGTTTGGCATTGGACTTTTATCATGTTCACTGTTGTCCCCTATATAACAAAATGTTTACATAGAGATGAAAGATCGCGAGGAGCTATTTCTAAGTAATATTTAAGGCTGCTGAAATTACAGCCCTGCAGACTCATTCAGAGCCTGAGCAGTGGCAATGTCCTCCCAACATAAATTCTCCCTCTTCTGTTCATTTTCATGAGACTGCTAGAAAGTATTCCTCTTTGTGTCCCATCCCTTCTGCCACACGGGGGTCTAGAAAGTCCTTCTGTGGTATTTCCAATGAAGTCTATTATGGGGCCAAATGCCCACCCCTGCAGAGCTGGACAGAGGCTAACAGGTGACTTCTTGTCAAAACCTCTGATGTCCCTGGCTGTTGGTGTAGCCCTAGGGCAAGACAGGACCAAGTGGGAAATAAATATGAGATGGTCTATGGATCCCCTTTCCTAGTGATTAACTCCCATCCAGGGACCAGCTCATGGACCAGATCTTCAGCTGGTAGAGATCCACGTAGTTCTGTAACAGATGGGGGAAAAAGTCTGTTGTTTGACACTGTCCCTCTCGGGTACAAGGGGACAGTCTGCTAGCATCTAAAATCTACTTGGAGACACTAACGGCAAGATTTTAAAAAATACAATTTTGGTAGGAAACAGAATCCAGTCTTTACCAGTTCAAATGAACAGATGGAGGTTAACAGTCATTAGAAGTGAATTTAAAATAGCAAGCTGTTCTATTTTGACTGCCTTACTAGACATTTCAGACTCTAACAAGCTAAAAACAGCAACTCTAGCTTTGCTTCATTACTTTCTTTTTTTCAGAAAGGGCAGTAAAGGAAAACATCTTGCTGTGGATGTGGTCTGCAGAGATGGATCGGAAGTTCGTGCTCCTTTCTCTGGTACTATTACCAAAGTCAGGGGAGACTTCCATACTGCTAGAAATGTTGAAGGAGTTGAAATTCAAGGGGAAGGTAAGCAACATTATCCAACCTTTCAAGCACTGGTCAAAAATGAATATCACCTATCATTCTAAACTGCTTAGAGGGCTATGCAAAAAGCAAATGGTTAAGAAAGCTGAAAGTCCAGCAGAAAGTGTATCAGTGTTTGGTTAACTAGGCCAAGGCTTATGTTGGACTTCGAACTGTTTCTGTATCTGAACAGAAGTACAACAGAACAGGGCAACACGCTCCAACACCAGGACCTGCAGTGCAGTCCTTTTCCTCTACAGCTCTCCACCCAGCTTGATAAAACAACAACTACGACTCAATTTGGAAAAAAATAATAATAGTCAAAATAAAGTGTCAGAAGAGGACACTTGCAATATGCTGCATTTAGTTTTGCTTTGAAAAGCATCTCTAGGCCCCTCGTATAGGTCCAATAACCTCAATGGCTTGTTTACTGCTGACTTGACTACGTGTTTATGTGCATGCACGCTTTTACAACTGCTAGCTCTAGCAGTCAGGATAGTATACTGAATAGATACTACCTGGATGGATTCAGATATTGAGACAACAGTTTCATATTGCTTTTTTCTTCCTAATCTCATTTCTATATAGGCTTCTGCGTGAAACTGATGTTTGTCCAGATTGCTTTCCAAATCAAAAACGGCAGGGTTAGGAGGGGAGAAGTTATTGGAACAATGCAGAACATGCAACAGATGTTTCCTGGTATCATCTCGCACATCCATGTTGAGAACTGTGACCACTCGGATCCTACTCCTAACCTTAGAAGAGGTCAAATAGGTATGGTAAATATGAACATACCCCCTTCTAAATGAAACCATCCCGCCCTCCACAGGCAAGCTGGGTTTTCCTCACAGAAACAGTCCAGGCAAATGTATCATTTGAGGGAAGGAAACCGAGCTTTTTCAGACACACCATAATACAATTTGATATATGAATGTGCATGGCAGGTGTGCATCACCATCAGCTTGTCATGTCAGTGCTCGCTTGCCTATAACCTCATAAGGCGTTCACAAAGGGCCGGTAATGAGCTTTGACGCCAGAACCAGCCTCTCCATCAGCAATCTTTTAAGGATCAGTAATTATCACTTATATTGTATCATAGGCTAACATGTAAGCTCCTCCCTGGTCTTTTCACTCCATGCATAGACTCTACGAGTGAGCTTTTAACAAGGAAGCATTTATCTCCCTTTCCCTGCCCATAGATGCTTCCAGCTACTAATAGAGGCAGGGGATCGTCTTCAGTTCAAAGGCATCAAGGGCAAAGAGAAGTTGCAGAGTGACTAATATGCTAAAACATAGCAAGGTCAAAACCAGAGGCGATTTGAACTGGCCACTTATTGATTGTTAGCATATACGTAGAGTGAGATAGGAGACCAAGGAGATAATGACTCTGGGGAAAAGGACTGATTATTGGTTTAATACTGGTCACTTCTAGCTAAGAAGTGAAATAATTTTTGCACTCTGCAAATCCCCAGCTATGCAGATCAACTCCTCTGAGATTCAGTTGTAACGAGTGGGGTAAGTTTTTGTACATGCGCTACCCAGGTACCCTCCAACAGCATCTCAGTTTATGGCTTACGGAGGAGTATTTGCTCTCCTTGGATGCTGTCTCTGCGTTTTCCTTACTGGAATATCCACTGCCTTTTGTCACCCCTTCAGTGCATATTCTTCAATGTCAGGACTAGATAGCGCCCTCAATTCCTCCATCAATTAGCTCTCACCGAAGGCTGAATAGTACTTACGACTACTTACAAACAGCTGAGGCTTTTGGGGAGCAAATGCAGGAGCCCCATTCAGGGGATAGGCTGCCATCGTGCTGGGCACTACACAGAGTCCTTCCCACAAACAGATTCAAGTGCAGGTCAAGGAAGGCTATCCTTGCAGATCCTGTGGTAAACCGTTTGCTTATAAAACCAACCAAGAATCTGTAAAATTGTGTCTTCTTAAGTGTGCATCCTCATGAAAAGAAATGCCTTCCCCCAGAAAGAATAAAATAGTGCTTCATTATATATGAAAATAAATATTCATTTATTTCTGCTCCAAATAAAGGAAGAAAACTAAAGAACTCTTCATTGTGTGGGACGCATGTTAGCCACGTACCCTGGAAGGTGACATGTAATACAGATCACTAAAGAATCCCAGTATTTTCCTCTCTCAACTCCAATATTTGCTGAGTAAAGATAAAACAACTGACATTCTCTCTTGAGACAGGATAGAAAATTAATTATTATTATTTTTTTAAACAGTTGGTCCACGACCTCCGATCCCTCGTCCAGTACCGCCGCAGCAGGTGGGATGGAATGCTGTGTGCGCGGGCAATCCTTTAAACAAAATAAGAGGCTGTGATAGATATGGCTGTGGATACTACAATGCTCCAAGGTAACGTACTCTGAAATCAGGGGTTCTGGCTATTCATTGGTGTCCCCCTAAGTACAGCAATATTTACATAGAAAGGAATTTGCAAGGTAAATGCTATCTAAAAAGGATTTAAGACTTGCAAATTGTGCCAGAATGGGCAGCACCACACAGGAAAGCAGGGCTGGAAGGGACCTTGGGAGGTCAACTAGTTCAAGCCCCTGTTCAAGGCAAAATCATCCCAAATTAAAACACCCTAGCAACGTGTTCATTTAACTGCAGAAGCATTCACAAAGCCTGAACAGTGGCAATGCCCTTCCAACTCCTGAGTCATCTTCCTCTGTTCATCATCATGAGAAATAGCATTGTCTTCAAGGCCCATCCCCTCCTTTGCTGTCTCTGTTAAACCAAGGTCTAAAAAGTGCCACCTCCAGTGAAGACGGTCATAGGGTTAGGATGCCCACCTGTGCCGAGACCAACTGAAGGATGTCAGTTCAGGATCTTTGATGCCAGTGGCCTTGCTATAGCCTCGGAGCAGGACAGGACCAGCTGGCAAATATACACGAGATGGTCTGTGCATCTCACTTCCCAGCGCTTGAGTCCTCTCTGTTGACCAAGCCATGGGCCAGATCCTCCTCTGGGGTAGATCAACATAGCTCTGTGGACTTTTGGGGGGCTGTGCTGACCAACAATGGATGAAAGCTCTGCATTCAATTGCTTTAAGTCTCAGATGTGAATGGACAATCTGATGTCACTAAGAAACTGCATGGAGGTGTTGACAGTAGAAGCAGTCCGGAATTTTCCATCCAAACGGCTTTTTCTTTTTGATGGAAAATGGCTTCTCCCCACTTTCTCCTCCTCCTCCCACTTTGAGAACATTTATTTTTCCCTCATGAACTGTGCTTTATTAAACCTAAAAAAGGCCACACCTGCACACCTTTCTCAGTCAAAATCCTTCCATTTGGGAGCGTATTGTGGGGGTTTGTTTGTTTGGGGTTTGTTTTTTTTTATTAATTCAACTTTAGGAAGTTTCATTAAAAGTTTTTGTTTTAAATTTCATAGAAAATGAAATCCATTGGCCAACTTATTATGAGGTGATGGAGTTTTACAATGTGTAAAACTGCAGAAACTACAAACACCATTGTACCCTTTGCTAATTTTGATAAACGGAGTCGTAGCCCCTCTACGCTCTTTTAGGTGACCCATACGTTCTATGGGAATAGTCTCATTTGCTGTGGAAAACCTTTCTCTGCACTGTCTCATTACTTTCACATGTATATATTTTCAGAAAACATGGTAAAGGAAAACATACGGGCGTGGATGTCGAATGCCGTGATGGAGCTACAGTCTTTGCTCCTTTTAGTGGCAGACTTTCTGGTCCAGTCAGACCATTCAACAATGGTAACGCCATTGACGATGGAGTCCAAATTAATGGAGGAGGTAAGCAACCTTATCCAACCTTTCAAGTGTTGGCTCATAAATAATTTTACCTATCATTCTTAACCGGTTGTGCAGCTACGGAAGCAGTAAATACTTAACAAAACTCAGGCAAGCAAAGCATAGCTACTCAGTTATGCTGTGGTTATGCTACCCCAAAGCATGTGTTGCACATGGAACGGTTTTTGTTCCTGTATTTGAACCCAAATACGACTACTCACTCCTAAGAAAAGAACAGGTTAGAAGGTCTCCAGCAGTAAGATTTGCAACACTGTCTTTTTCCTCTACAACTCTGCACCCAGCTTGATAAACAGAACAAAAATAGGGCCAATTTGAGAAAAGCCAAATCTCAAAATGTCAGAAGAGGACACTGCACTATGCAGAAATCAGGTTTTCTACAGAGAGTCTCTCTATTCATAGGAGCACAGGAAATGAGGGTGGGAGGGACCTCAGGAGGACATCTAGTCCAATACCCAGCCCAAAGCAGGGTCATCCCCAACTAGATCATTCCCCCTTCTGTAGGCCAAACCACCTCTAATTCCTGAAGCTACAGACTTGACTATGTTTACATTGCCACCACTAGCACGAGTGCTTAGGATAATTTATTGAATACTTCTGGGTAGACTCAGCCATGGAACTGAGAAGTCTGACATCCCTTTTTGGGGGGGGTCCGCTGTATTGCAGAATTCTGTGTGAAACTGCTGGCTATCAAGCCTTACACGTACAGTGGCTACGTCACGAGGGGGCAGCGTATTGGAACAATGCTGCCGATGCAGAAAGTATTCCCTGGTATCATCTCTCACATCCATGTTGAGAACTGTGACGGCTCGGATCCTACTTTTCAACTTACAAATGGACAACAAAACCAACAAGGACAGGGAACATAAATGGAAACACACAGTATCTGGAAATGACTAATTTCCAAATAAAATCATCTCAGCATCAAAAATGAGTTGCATTTCCTCATTGCTTATTTAAATGTTCATCAAGGAAAAGGACATTTCATACATGCAGAATAGCATTTAATATTAAAAAGTGGACAACACAAAGCTGTAAACATCACTAAGTGTAGAACACCAGTACCTATTTTCCTATGACATCATGATGTCAGGGTTTGAGAATGAGTGATCTCAAAAGTATCAACTCATCCCTTTGCAACATTTTTGCTGTCATAACTTGCCTTAAAAGTGCCTTTCAGTCTAACACATAGGTGGAAACTTCCCTTTGGGTGCATCTACATGTGTTATTAATGTGATTTAGGCTTCCTGTGCAGTAAGTTACTACACAGTAAGTGAGTCCTGGGAATGTGTTTACACGTGCACTCTGTAGGGAGCAGTTTTGCTCCTTACAGGAGTAAGCAGATCCAGGCCTGCTCCTGCCGTACTCTGCCCCCTTGCAGCAGCCAGGGAGAGCAGCAGCTGCAGCTCCCAGAGTGCTAGAGGACTCCCGGGCAGGAGAGGGGGCAGGCTCAGGCTGGCAAGGGTCTCCAAGCGGGGCAGGCTCAGGCTGGTATGGGTCAGGGAGGGAGAGGCTTCAGGTTGGAAGGGGTGTCCAAGGGAATGATTTCAGTCTTGCAGGGGTTTCTAGGGGTGCAGGCTCAGCATGGCATGGGGCTCGCAGGGGGACCAGCTCACTTTGTCCTGGGAGACTGAGACTAGTATGCCATGGTCACTCCCTGCCATCCACCCCAGTAGCAGCAGATATGGCAGTGTGTCCATGAGGCAATTGTGAACCACCTCCTCCCCACCCTCTGTAGTAGGGCACCTGGGCAGCTTCCCGCAGCCACCAGGCCCACTGCATACCCCAAGGCTATGTGCACTCCAGACAGTTTCCAATCAACTATCCAGTTATTTCCCTTGACCACAGCACACTGCCTCCCACCCTCCCTTCTAAACAGCAGCCCCTGCCAAATATCCATGCCCACCACCAATAAAATACCCTCTTCCCTATGCACCCATTAACAGAGTGTGGTTGATACAGTGTCAGAGGGGAACAGTGGGCTGAAGGCACCTCCAGCACAGAGCCTGGGCAGAGGCACCTGGCACCCTGTCCTCTGGTGGCACCACCATGGGTGTGGGCAATATGGTGAGGCCAGAGGATTGGGGGCTGGGCTAGGAACTCAGGCAGGCACCGTCTAGTAGGGCTGTGTGAAGCGTTGGTCCTTGATTCAATTTGGTGGAGATTCGGCTCGATTCGTTGGCCAAATCTCCAAACCCAAATAGAATCAGGAGACCCTTTAATCTCTCCAAATCGATTTGGAAAGATTCATCAATTCAGATATAGACACAGCTGTAAATGTTTTTTCTACATACCTCAAGGTACCAGGCGGCTCGTGAATGCCGCGGTGCTGGGGCGGATGAGCATCCCACAGGAGCACGGGGGGCTCCCCAGTGCGCTTGGCAGGAGACACAGAAGTGGACCAGAAGCACTTCCAGTCCACTTCCAGGTTTGCTGGGGAGCATGCTAGGCCCCCCGGCTCGACGACTGGTGCCAAAATTGACTCAGGGGAACCCGGGGTCCCCCCATAGCCAGTTGCTGAGCAGGTGCACTTGGCAGAGGCAGACCCAGAAGTGGACTGGAAATACTTCTGGTCCACTTCCGGGTTTGCTGCCGAGCACGTGGGGAGCCCCCCGCACTCCTGTGGGAAGATCCATCTGTCCCACCATCGCGGTGTTCACTAGCCATGCCTGGTACTTCGAGGTAGGTAGAAAAAACATTTAAAGCTGTGTCTATGGCGGAATCACTAATTATCCGAATAAGCATCGAATTATCAGATTCAGATTTCGCCGAATTGAAATGGGGACAGTGATCCGAAACAAAAAATTGAATCATTGCTCCTGACTTGGGCCAAATCTAAATCGAATACGGCTCGTTTCGCACATCCCTACTGTCCAGCCTGCTCTCTCTTCTCCCTCGTGTCGTGAATCAGAGCAGCCGCCGGCAGCTTGTCTGACTCACACACCGGAGTGTTTAGATTTAGAGCTCGGCAGGCGGGTAATTGATGGATGGAGTGGAATTAACCAGGCACAGACGCGTGTAGGTTACAGGAGTTTGTTTACTTACGTCGCCTAGATAGTGATGGACGACGCAGGCGGGCCTTTGTTCCGTTACAGCTTCGGTTATAGAGTTGAGTATACGCATATAACTTCGGTTACAGAGTCGAGTACACGCACGCAGTTAGGTTACAACGAGATAATGACGGACGTGGCGCCGGAACGAACAGTCGAGCTTGCAAGACTTTCTATGTCAATATTTTACGCTGACGGGGTGATAGATTGGGAATTGATCAATTTCCCAATTCTCTGGTGACAAGCACAGGTGTTTCCTGTGAGATCCCCAGAGCTCTCCGACTTGGGCGGAAACCGTTAAACTATTTATAGGCAGAGGTGTTTTACAGGGATACCCAATGGTGAACCGTTATATGGAATCTTTAATTTTTGGCAGGTGGCAGCTCTTTGTCTCCTCAAGTTACAAGGTAGTGGGTTAGGTTTCTCTACCTGTTACGTGTGTGCTACGTGTGAGGAGCTTACGCTTATTTTTGGACCAATTATATATAGTTTCCCCTAGCATTTTATTTCAGCTGACCAATTATCTACAGTACTCCGGCCGCGTTTTGTTTCAAGGAATTTTTGGCAGGGATGTCTTTTAACCCTTAATCGTCAAAATGAGGATGATTTGAATGGTATCTCTTGCTCAGTGGCATGGGCACAATTTAATTGGGTTGTGACACCTCGTAGGGCTGGGGTCAGCAGGGCCTGCAGCTGGAGATGGTCCAGCAGCGGCCAATTCCTACTCAGGGGCCACATGGCAGGTGGGTGAGTGATGCGCAGGCCAGGCGAGGGGCCTGGCTTCTGGGGTACTGGCCACTGCAGGAACCACGAGACCTTCTCCTCCAGGGCAGGAGCTGGGGCCAGGGCTAGGGGCAGATGGCATGGAAGTGAAAACCAGGTCCATGATGGTATCCAGCACCCAGCAGTCCTCCTCCAAGGCCTCCACTGCCTGGGCCACCATGGCGACCTGCCACTCCTGGGCCTCCACCACCCTCTTGAGGAGAGAAAAGTGCCTTTCCTCAGTGGCAAGGAGCTGCTCCCTGAAGGTGCAGCCCTTCCAGTTCCTCTCCCGCTCCTGCGGCACATCCTCAGTTCACCAGGCCCATGAACCTGACACACTGGCCTCTGCACGGGGACCAGCTGGTCCAGCAACAAGGTTGGTGCTGGTAGAAGTGGCTCCCCGGGGGGGGAC